>NW_024041889.1:0-27836 GCF_014851395.1 Micropterus salmoides | reverse complement strand
TTTACAAGTGTTTTTGAAAATCAGGGCTTGAGTTTAGGTTTTAGATTTAGACATTAGAAGTATACATTGGGATTTTTTTAAAACTTATTTTTTAGTGCATCTTTTCTTTCAACCACGACCCTGTACGCAGGATAAGCGGTTGACCACGGATGGATGGATCTTTTCTTTCAATTATAGCATTTTACTCACCAAGGACATTATTTCTGACATTGTCAGTGCCTTTACATGCACCTTAGTAACCATGTTTCTATTGGCTTTCTGGAGTAATCTCATTTCTTAAAAGTCATGTCAACGAGAAACCCAATGTGCACAGCTAGATTTCTGCAGGGGAAACCAGATTCCAGGTATATTTGTTGTGTTTTTAACAGGGAGCGATACACTCACGGCCAATTAGGTACATCTAGCTAAAACTACCACAGTCTAATACAACAGTCATGCAATAAATCCTACCTTCTTGAATATTCTACTAGTTTTTGTTGAAAGTGTCTTTGAGATGTGTTGATTCATCTGCATGGTAGAGATGGACGATATGCCAAAAATGTTATCACAATAAAAAGTTTCATATCTTTCGATATCGATAATTATGATAAGTATCGAATTGTTTTTCTTTCGAGTTTTAAGGCTGATTTTTGCTCCTCAGTGAAAGTTGAAGAAACCTGATGGTTATTTGTGGTTTAAACTTTTTGGTCATCACTTGAGGCCAAACAGTAGATCACTTCCCAAATTTGAGGCAGAACATTTATGATATAACTTCGTCAACAAATATGCATAAGTCAAATTCAGTAAAAGCTTTTTTCAGTCCTAATTCGTGTATGATTCAAGTGAATAAAATCAAACATTTATTTAATATTTATTGAACATTTGCTATATTGTCATCGAAAAAAATTATATTGCGATAGTTATTGTTATTGTGTTGCTGTCCAACCCTATTGTATTTTTAAGGATGTAGTTTTGTGTTTTCTTCATTAACACTATATAAATGGGATGTTGCATTAGACTGCTTTAGTTTTAGCTAGGTTTGCTTCTTAAATTAGCATCCAAGGGCAAGGGCAAGCAACATGAGCAGATGATTTGACAGGTCATAAGTTTGACCATATTCCACAGACCACTTGGAGGTAATCAATGGAGGTAAAAAACACTGTTGTAAATAGTCAACAGCTTATGTTGCTTGCTGGAAAGCCTCGGTAGGTTTCAAACAAAGAGTCATTCTTCACACAACTACCGCTGTCACTTCTCTTGTGCACAGCCGAGTGACACCATGAATGCCTGCAAGGAGAGACTGTCTGAAAGTGTGTGCTGTTATCTCCTTTTCTACAGCTCACTGTGTCGAGACTGCTAAGACACACAAAAGACACTGAATTCTTGAGGCAGTGTGATGGCTTTTTGCCCCACCTTCAAGTGTAACAGTATCTTGTGTATCAGAAAGTTCTTCTGTGTTCCTGTATGTCGAGGCAGCAATAGCTACCTTTTCCAGCTGCCTCATTACTGCTGCTGTGCTGTGTAACTTTGTGATGAAAATGAGTGAACAGATAAAATAGCTCTGCCTTTCCTCTCTGTCAGAGGGGTTTCTGCATTCTTTCTGATAATGTGTGCATAGTTGTCCCCGCATAATCGGCATGTAAAAACACAAGCTATAATTTGTTTGTGAAGGCATTGCCTCGTGAAAACACAATTGAGCTCCAATACAAGGGTGCATACACATTGACTTTTTAATTTTTTTTTTTTTTTTTACCCTTCCCAGGGAGTTGGTGCTAGACAGTGACTTTGGACTGTTTATATGAGTATGATTACAGCTGATGTCACAGTCCAGAGGAGCAGGGACACACAGACTGGAGCTTCTGTCTGCATCTATGAGACATAAAGTCAAAATGATCATTTTTCTGTATCTGTTTGCTAACTAGCCTCTGTAAGCTTTTCCTGCTTTAAGTGTCATCATCTGCTCAATTCTTTTTTTTTTTTTTTTTTTTTTTTTTTCCTGGGAGTGTGTGATATATTTACAGATTTATATCCAATAATACCTGGACGGGAAAACACTTTTTAAAAAAATGTACCCAGATTTGATGTTGAAATGCATCAGGGAGTTTTGTTTTTCTGGTGTCAGAGGACAGTGTTGGCACAGTGATCAGGGTGCTCTGGTGGTGAGGACAGCTTTTCTTTTACTAATAAAAAGTTGACAAAACCGTTGGACTGAAAAACAGCAAAGAGCTGCAGAGCTGTCTGCGGCATATACCAGCCAACTGGTCCTCTATATCCACTCAAAACACACAGCCTATGGGCACAAGATGGCCGACAGTGTGGAAAGTCACTGGGCCCAACGAGGCTTGTAGTCACACGCTTGTGTCCATCACCGGCCCAGGATCTGCTGTGGGCAGGGCCACAGTTGGGGTGACAGAGCTGACCAATGTCAAAGGTTGTGTTTGGCTAATTTGCCGCAGGATGACTGCTGCCTGCCCGCCGGAGCTCCTGGTGGAACTGCAGTGGTTTTTACTCAGTGGAGTCTGCTTCAGCTGGTGACATGCTCACTTCCCACTTTTACTAGGCTTTTTACTTTATTGGTGTCTCATATCGATATGTGTCCCCCTCGCTTTTTTTCAACCTCTCCTCTCTGATGCTTCTTGTTAATTTTTATCACCTAATCTTTCCACACTCCGAGCCCATTTAGACTGTTATGGTTCCCTTGTGAACTTAAGGCTCCACCTCTGTCTGAGCCCTCACCTGGTCAAGCGTCTCTTCCTGCTGTCTGTGGGAGTGATGGTTGTCATATCTGAACTCTCTGTACCGTTAAACTGTTCAGACCGTTAAGATGAACTAAATATAGCACAGAGTGTTTCCCAGTGTGTTAAGTTGGTAATGATAACCTGTGTGTGTGTGTGTGTGTGTGTGTCCACCCTTCTATTTTGAGTAAATGTGAGTGTCCCGTTGGACAGCTGCCATCCACAGTGACTGCCCAGAACAATGGAATTATACACTAGGATTCCACACACGCACACGCACACACACTATACTTTGCCTAACCGACTGTGGTGCAGAGGTTACACCATGCATGTGTACACGACGCACCTGCAACTATGACCAGCGTGTCCTACACTCCATAACGACACACTCAACAAACTAAAGGCTAATCTAAAGAGGTGGGTTTTGATAAGTGAATTGAGAGAGAGCCCTGGTTGCTACATTCAGGGATGTGTATGGGCAGGGAAATCCAGAGTGAGGGTGCTGTAATGGTGAAAAAGTGCTTGGTCCTGAGAGGGAGGTTTGTGTCGGAGGAGCGGAGGTTACGGGGGCGGTGAAGCAGGTCTGTGAGGTAGGAAGGGGCCTGGTTATAGAGGGCTTTGTGGATTTTGTAGTGAATACGTTGGGGGTCGGGGAGCCAGTGGAGATTCTTGAGGACGGGGGTGATTTGGTCACAGGTACAGGTGTGGTGGATTTATAGATGTAGATCTTGACGTGATTTGGTGGAGATGTAGATCTGGACGTCATTGGCATAGCAGTGGAAGCGGAGACCATGTCTACATATGATATTTCCAAGTAGATGTAGAGAATAAACAGGAGGGGACCAAGCACTGAACCTTGGGGGATGCCTTGTGACAGAGGAGCAATGGGGGAGGTGCAGTTGTTGATGTGAACTGTTGTCTGTTGGTGAGATAAGATTGGAGCCAGGAGATTGATCAGTTTTCAATTAGAACCAGCCTAAATAAAAGTTAGTTAAATAAATGAATTGTTTTAAAGTAGCTTGTTAATTCAGTTTTATGCCCTGAGACAATAAAATGTTTTGTGTACAGCACAGTTCACTGGAAACAGGGTCTTCTACTGGCGAGGATTCCTCAAGCCAAGTCAGTTTTATTTCTATAGCCCAATATCACAAATAACAATTTTGCCTCAAGGTGCTTTACAGTCTGTACAGCACATGACACCATCTGTCCTTAGACCCTTGATTTGAATAAAGAAATACTCCACAACAAAGGAGGGATCCATCTCCTGACTGCAGCCATAGATATTTGTAAAGAATAGACCAATATTGCAAAGTTATAGCATGGACAATCAGAATGACAAATGTATAGACGGATTTTAAACACATACTGTATGAAGAATGGATCCGGGAGGACGCTGAGCAACTTAATTTGCAGTTGATAGGACATTTTGAAATGTTGTAATATCATCCTACACTTAACTTTATTGTATTTCTAGGGAAGCATACTAAGGTTGTATTTACAGTATTGTGAGTACATGTTCTGCTCTGTGGTGAGTTATGCCTCAACCTGCCTCATCACTGTGTCTCTCTGAACTGTTTTGGTCTTTCCAAAGTCTGGTGCGGTATAGATGAAGGCACCACCAACACTGTGTCTCAAAGCAAAAATAATATCAAAGTGGAAGACATGAGTTATAACTTACCCTGAAGCGTTATTGCCTCGCTGCTTGAGTGCATTCAAAAGTTATTGCTTGCGCCACTGTAGATACTTTATGATGTGTGTGCTGTCAGGCGCACCTGTCTGCATCTGAGTTACAATCCAGATAAACTCTACAGACTTTAATAGCTTCCTGTCTGGCAGCTGTGACTGTTTATTATAGCCCTGATGACTCGCTACCTGCTCTCATTTATGCCCCTTAACATCTAACTCATCCACAGACATGCCCTTTTATAATGTTGTCACGACTTGAAAGACTATATACTGCAGTGTGATTGGATTGTTGCTAATTTCCTATCTGTCAGATTTTTCTTCTTTGTTTGCGAGTGTGAATACTTTGACTCTATTGCCAATAATATATATAATATAACAATGGAGGCACTGATTTAAACTGTAATTGGGATTGTGTTTAAATTGTATTGCATAGCAATTTAATTTCACAGATTCTGTCTGGTAGAAACAGCTTGTTTTGATTTGTCTGTTGACTTGACATGATGATAGTACCAGGCAGAAGGCAGATCCCAATATAATCAAAGAGTTAGAGCTTAGCTGTTGATTCAAGTTGTAGTTTTATTTTCAGAAACAATAAGGAGTTAAAATGACCTCCAATGTTGTATTGGCTCTGGTGTTCCAGAATGTGAGTATGAATATCAAATAATAAATCTAAGCCGTAGATGTGGGGAGCGTACCGAAATGAAGGAACTGTCTCGGCCGACATGAAAAAAGTGAAATTTAAAACGGGAGCAAACAAATCATGCAGGAATTGTCCTTTTGTGGCTGACAGCACATCTGACCTCAGCCCAGGACTTAGCAGCCTAAACACAGAGAGCAACACTGATTCGTGGTGAGGAAAAAAGGAAATGCATATACACGTGTGGTCAAAGCTATTGAGTTCCACCCAAACATAGAGGTGATCCCTGAGACCCGGATATCCGGCCTCTCTTGTATCCAGGCTCAACCTCTGTCACCCCAGGCAGATTTCTTCAGGGCCATAAAGTTTAACAACCATGGGAACATCCTTCACCCACCCAGCTCCTCTGCAGCAACAAGTGGCTCTCTCTGGCCACTGAATCATGTCCAGAAAAGCCCACTGTCATGTCTGTGTCTTCATCCCTTAAAAGGTCCTGATCAGGGAAACTGAAGGACTTTTATGTCTTCATTTCTGGAAGGACGTTTTCCGGAAGAGAGCGCAGGGCGATGATTCCCCTCCTCTTCCTCGTCCTCTGTCTCTGTGAAGTTCATCAGCCGAAGAGGAATGTGTTCTTTTAGATGGACGGCAATTGTTGGGGGTTTCTCTATAAATAACTTCTTGTCAGGCAGCCAGCCTGCTGTCCAGCTTCAGCGCCAGCGGGCAGACTAATGCAGTGGCTCAGAGGGAATGCACCAACTGAGTTCTGACACACTACAGTAACTACAGCTGTGCAACTGGACATGCTTATTAAATACAAGTTAGATGAAACTTTGTGAGTCAGGATTTTAAAATTAGAGATGGGCCCTCTTTCTAATAAAACACTTTTGTAAAACTGATAAGGTCAGAAAGATTTACAGTGACAGTGTGCCAGCAATCTTTTTTTCATACCATATAAGAAGTGGAAATCTCACCTTTTATAATAAACAGCCGTGTAGGTGTCGTGTGCAGCTAGAACATGTCCGAGAGTAATGTTGGCAGCAGGCAGCAAGCTGAGTGATATGGCCGCTCTGATGTTATGACTGAGTCTGTTATTAATAGTTACTCTAATGAACAGGGTGGTGAAACTGCATATGACACTAAAGTAAAACCTTTGCTACATCACCAAAAAGAAGATTGATTGTTGGATTTTTTAAGTAGTGTGTTACTAATCAGAAGGAAATGATTACACTGAAAGGCTGTGAAGAGACAGAAATGTTGAAAGATTTCCTAACGAGAAGATACAGTAGGTGTGAGAAACACTGTCACTGTTCAGAGCTTTGAGAAGTGAGTGTTATTTTGGAGAGTTCCGTTGATTTTCTGCATGACTGACAGTGGGAGAGCTCTCCTGGTTGAATCGTCAACAAAGGATGAGCAGTTATGTTAGAAAATATCTGGGTGAAAAGGATCAGCCTCTGCACATGAATGCAAACAGAGAAGTGATTGTGACACCATGGTGCATTTTGGTGCCAAACATCCGTTCGCTGAGTGTAGAATTCTGTTGCGTGTTCCGCTAACGGCAAACTGAAGCTAATGCCATGTTCATGCAGCGTTTCCCAATACGTTCATTTATTTGTGGCGGCCCCGCCACAATATCAACGCCACCACGGATTGATTTTCGATTTTTTATATTTTTTTTTTACACAAATCTGTCCATCACAACGGTATCGATGTCGGAGAACCAGCTTAAAAAAGTTTATTAGCAAGCATGTAAGGAGCCTAGCTAATAAGGAGAGCTAAGTTAATTTTAGAAAACACCTGGGTTTTCGATTCTGTATATAACTGGCTGCAATGATACCTCCTACTTAGCAAAAACAACAAAAGTCAACAAGCCTGTGGCAAGAGGGCCACAAAGCCACGACTCTAGCAGCTTAATGAAATTCAATATCAATTGTAAGCCGTGCAATGTTTGTTTGTATCTGGTATCGCTTGTTAACGATCTGATGAAACACAATTTAAAAAAGCTAATTTAGTTAACGTTTGTTATTTCAAAGAACAAAGCGCTCAGAATCTTCTCCAGCTTTGGTCTCTGACTGGCTTCTACTTCTACTAGCTGAGACTAAACTGGTACATAAAACATACTTTCTTAGAAATGAAGTCAAAGTAATTAGTAATGATGTTCATAACATAACCCTAGAGCATTGTTAGATTATTCGGGAGACTCCTGTGTTGAGCATTGAGAATATCATTTAAAGACTTTGAAAACTTTGAATTCACACTGGAGACAGATCTTGTGGAACCAGTGGCTCCTTCTACTTTTTGGTGAGTACTGCTGTCAAACCTGATGAGTGGTACAATAAATCACCACGCAGAAATGAGCACATAGCCCGGTCCTCTCCGGAACCATCCTAAAGCTTCTGTGGTCTGTGTAATTATCACTGAGAATCCAGAGGGGCAAAAAAAGTGTGGTGTCCCTCCAGCTAGGGTGTTATGAATTAGACCTAATGCTTTACACAGCTCGTATATCACAGCAGTAACAGTCGCGTTGTGGGGAAGCAGCAGGAGGATGTTGACGGCTAGTGTTTGTGTAATTCAACACGGTGGGCTTTCACAGGCACTAAAGCATCCTTTGTAAACACTGTTTGTTGATGTAAAGGAAATGACTGATTGCAGATGGCTGCACTCAGGGCCTTGCCGAGTCCCACCATGCCTGCGTGTGTGTGTGTGTGTGTGTGTGTGTGTGTGTGTGAGAGTGACTGTGGGCATTTTGGAGTGTGTTTATTTGTTTAAAATGTACTGAGGAGGATTTCTCATTATTGGCATGTGTGTGCTAGTGCACGTTTGTGTTTTTGCTCACAGTCATGTCACTAATTAGAAACTTTCTTTATTTCCCCTCCCCCTTGTTCTACAAATAAGTAGTGTTGAATGGAGCATTATGGGTAGGCAGTGTAATTAATGGCCACCTCATCCTCCCCTCTCTCTCTCTCTCTTTCTCTCAGTCCCCCCCCCCTTCTTCTCTCTCTGGGTTATTATCATTAGTCACATTCCATCAGTTCTCAGTGAGCGCTGAAGCTTGCGAGTACTTGTTTGTGGCAATTTCCCTCGTCGTTTTCCCCTTCTCTGTCTCTGTTCTCTTCCCCTTTTCGCCATTGTCTTCCTGTAACCCCATTTCTGTCTGCTAATGTCTCTCTGCCAGCTTTTTCTCTTCAAATATGCTCTATCCCCCCTCCCTGCTGTTGTCATTCTGGGTCTCATTCAGAATATAGAATAGTTGAATTGATAATGAATGAAAGGCTGGACTCAGTGAAGCGGATGATGGCTCAATTGAATGTGCCTCTCAGGAATGTTTCGTTGTGTTATGGAGTCTTTTGGCTGCAGCCCAGACTCCAGTCCATTTTGCGGTGTCGATGTTGGTAGACTTCAGTTGGCCGTAAAGGGATTCTACCTCTGTCCATCTGCTACAGGCCCCACATCTACCTGCCCTCTTAACAGTACATGAGGACAAGTTCAGGAATGCATTTGCACTTAAGCTCTTCTTTGTGAATAAAGTCCCCCCTCCCCCATTTGCTTGCACCAACGTTGGCAGCCCAGCGTATCAAAAGTAATCCTAGTCCAGTCTCAAAGCCCTGTCGAAACCATCAGTCTGTCGGGGCCCTGCCTTCTTCAGCATGAAACAATGAGTCATTTGAATGACTGAAAGGATATTTGGCTACCAGCTGAACTCAAAGCAAGGAGAGGAACACGGCTGGTGAACATATCCTCCTGCCACACCCACACACACCCCAACAGTGTCTACTCAACACCAGTCACCACCTTCAACCAGCCACAAGGATCTAATGAGACCTAATTAGTCATTTAATAGGCATTCAGACCAAAATCAGTAATGTGTTTAAAAAATACATGGGGCAATGTTGGTGGGAATTTTCTAGGGGCAGAATTATATACCGTGGTTCAGTGGGTTGGTCTTTTGAAAGTAAAGAGGGAGTGCAATTTGTTCCTTGCTTATTCCAGGTAATAACTATGCCGCTTCACTAAAACTTTCCAAGAGAACGATGCAGTCTGTTCAGGAAAATGTCATAATCCAAGCTAGCTACAAGTCATGGCAAATACATGCTTCTCTGTGTATAAACAACATTATGTTGACTACTGATAGAAGCAGCTCATTAGGGATGCATAGCATAATTAAGTCAATTTGTGACACACTGCAGGTTGGCAATCGATATTGACTAGCAGCTTTGTACAGCGTGTTAACCTCGACAACCCAGCTGTATTCTAACGTTAACATAGCTATCGTTATGAGCTAACAGTAAGGCTCCTTGCATGCTTGCTTAGGGCTGTGCGATATGACAAAAAAAGTCAAATCACCTTATAAGTCATTAGCCGTTATTTTTATGCAAATTTCTTCCCTGCAACATCGGCTTATGTGGAAGAAGCAACGTGGGGAAGTTAGTTTCAAGATGGATATTAGTTTCAAAGTACTAATTTCAAAGTAAAACTAACTTCACCACGGATTGAAAGCGCCATTCAGCCATCCAATATGACAGCAAAATGTTGAATTTGCGACACAACGCAATAAACAATAGAGCATAATTGCTAACGATAACGTCAGACGTTTTTCTATCGGTAAACAGTAGATATCGGCATATCGCACATCCCTATGCTTGCTCATAATATCGCCTTAATATCAGCGCATGAAAAACGAATCGCAGATCATCCCTTGAATCATCGATGGCCGATCCAATGGCCAATCGACAGAAGCCTAATTTGTACTGTATATTATATCATGTTAACTGAGTTTGGTTTCTGCCGACTGTGCTGGAACAAGTTGGATTCTATTACCTAAAAGTGAAGGAATATTTAGATAAAACAATTACAGGCACACATTTCCTCCTCTCTCCTCTCATCAAGCTGATACCTTTTTGGCTTGCTGAAGGCACCTAAAAAAAAAAAAGACTTCCGTGTGATTTTTTTTTTTTTTTTTTTTTTTTAATGTGAGAGAATCTAATCACAAATCCATTCTCTTGTTCTCATATGTCTCGAACTCTGGGTGAAGTTGAGTGTAATTGGATTATTCACTGCAGGAAAGGGAAACCTCTCCCAAATGAGGTTGGCCTAGAGTGACGGCAGCCCAGCTGACCGTAGTTTTTGGCTATTTGATTTGCAGCTTTTAGCAAATGGCAAATTAAGACAGATGAGGACCTGACTTGCTGGTTGTTCGTGGATAAGTGGAGTGACAACCTGCAAATTTTGGGACTTATTGAAGAAGACAGCCCTGTGCTCAAATCCGACACTGTTACCTGCGCTGGAGTAATAAGCATCCAGCTTGCACCGTTGGCTAGAGGAGGGAACAGAAGAAGCACTGTATTTGTTGAACTAGTGCTTGATTAGTTAACATGCCAGTCATTCCTGTCTCTGCTCCGTTCGGCTCCGGACTGGTGCTTTCTCAGAGAGTCTGCCAGAGAGTCGTGACGCGCTGACTACAGAGTTCAGGCTCTTTAGCCCCAGAGTTGCAGCTGTTAAACTGGTACAGAAAACTCACTCCCTACACCCCGAGGGGTCAAAGGAGGAAGTCAGTGTTTTGGTTTAGATTTGATGATTTCAGGTTCAGCCATCAATCAGTCTGGTTGACATCTGTGTCCCTGCTTGTACTGGAACCGGAGGTAGTTCTACATAAGCAAGTCTTGAGTGGAAAAACAAACACTAGCAAGGAAGTGCCCGATGTGGTTTAATTCAAATTTAATTCACACATGGTTGGAATTATATAGATAACAATGATCATAATTATCGTGCTCTAGTAAATAGTTTTTTTGTGTCCCTTCTACTCCTCTTTCACCTCTTGCCAGGCCTTTACTCTTATTCCCACACAGAAGAGATTTCCCCCAACAAAGCAAGCTTTCTAATGCTTCTAGTGTGGCAGGAAAAGAGGTGTGTGTGTGTGTGTGTGTGTGTGTGTGTGTGTGTGTGTGTGTACTGGGTGAGGATCTGTCTGTGTGGGGTGAATAGTGTACCATTTGGATAAGCCCACTGGAGATTTGCCTAGACTCATAAGAGATAATCCTGCTTCTGTGCCAGTCATGCAGTGTTGGGAGGCGATGGAGGAGGAGAGGTCGATAAAAGGAAGAAGGATATTTAATGATGGGAAGAGGAGAATATTACTATGGAATGAAAAGGAGAATTGAGTATAACTTAGCAGTCATGACTAGAGGAGACATTTCAGTATTTGACAAAGTTAGCATGAAACCACAGATTCAGGTGTCCAAACAAGGGAACTCCATCCCTCTCAAGGTTCTCATGCAATCTTCTTTTACCTCACAGCAACTTGTTTTTCTGGCAGGGACTCTGAAACCAAAGGGTTTTGTACCTTGTATCCTAGCAATGAGCGAGGAGTGTATGCTGGGACAGTGTGTGTGGCACTGAAAAACCTTTTGCACTGACACTACTTGATTTGGCCTCTGCTGGAGGCTCTTTTACACACAGAAACGGATGTAGTCAGTCAGACATACTCTGTAAGGAATTTCAATTAGTATGAGCTTCCCACAACTTTTAGTAGTCTGCAGTGATGTCAAAAAATACAAGGTGCTTGAACGTCAGTCAGTTTGTAGCAAACACGCAGGCTTGTGTTTATGACCTGTAGGGTGAGGTTTCTCACCTCCTGTATTTGATGCCATAAATCACTCTGGGCATCTTAGTGAAGAGTTTACTGATGTTTCTTTTTCCATTGTCTTGCAGGTTGTGTCCAGAAGGATGTGTTTTTAAACCCAAGCTGCTGAGTGGTCAAGAGGTGACATGCCTCTATAAAACACCACTGGAAACAAATGGTGAGGAGCCGATGTCTCAGATGGTGTATTAATGCTGAAGCAAACTCCTGAGGTTGTAACCGTTGAATGCCACTTGGTATTTTCATGGGCTCTAAAAGCAGAAACATTTGTCCTTCCATGGTTAATCTGCTGAAAGTGGTAAAGGTCAAAAGTTTGTGCCCTCCTTTAGTGCAACAGCAGTGGATGTGGGATCAGCTTTTTTTGGACCATATACTGTTTAGCGCACTGCGGGGACAGTGGTTCTTCAGGGGCCCATGGATTCTTGTGAGGATTCAAAAACCTGTGGGTGGTGATGGTACAGTGGATAAGACACATGCCTTTGGTGTGACAGTCCCAGGTTTGATTCCCCCTGCAACACATCCTCCACTGTGATTCTGAGCAAGACCTCCTCTATTTGCTCCGGAGGAGTGCCGCCTTTATATATATTGCAATTGTAAGACGCCATAGATCGTCAGCTAAATGAGTAAATGTAAACCTTTTTAGCACCATGGATAGCTTTATTTTCTGACAACATTGTTGCAAACTTGCTGACAGTTAAGTTAGACTTGAAGAAGATCCATGGTTTGGGGTGTTTATCTGTCCTTCTTCCTCATAAGAAACTCTTACGTGACTTTGGTTTTTGTATTTCCCTCAATGTGGGGATCCTGACCTCAAAAATAATTTTTTGCCCCTCATAGTTTGACTTTTTCTATAACGCGGTGTTGTACGTTATTGTATAAGAGGGCTCTTTTCCGTGCATAACTGTAAAAATGGGGAAGCAAAACAGGAATGATGTTGTCGATGCTGCAAGATAAACACTGTAGTTAGTCTCTGGTCTATGTATCACCTACTGTATGTACTTGCAGATAATGAAAGACAGCTGATTTGGATTGGTCGAGGTCCAGCTTGTAGTCTACCATGTCTCTTAGCCATGTCCCAGGTAGAGTTCATGTCTCTGTGATTGACACGTTGGCACAATGGACTCAACAGGGAGGGGTTCAACACTATTCTGTTGCTGTGAGCTTGTCAGTGATGAATCATGTCATTTTCTAGCAGCTTGGTAGCAAATGTTCTGTGGCCTGGTACATCCAGGGTGTAATGTATCTGTTAGGAGCGCTATGACATGACAACATTTGACAACTCCTGTTCTAGTGAATATAGAGATTCTTTCTAACCACCTGTCCTCTTTTTCTCAGCTCTGCTGCCATGCCTACGGGGATGGTGCGTCGTCTTTCAGTGTCAGCAGTCCAAACGCTGCTGTCGGTCCTGCTGCTAGCTGTCGGCTGGCCCTTCACTTCATTACCCAATGGTGTTGTCAAAGGATCAGACTCCTCCCCCTCCAGTCTTTATCCCACATTTGTTCGGAATGACACTCTGTTTGAGCACTTGGCCCTGCATCCCGACACCAGAGTGGGTCGGGTCTACATCGGGGCCCGAGATTACCTGTTCCAGTTAGATGAATTCCTCCAACTTGAGCTTCAGGATGACACTGGACCTGTCACAGACAGTCGGGAGTGCTTACCTCCCGTAACTGAGAGCAACTGCCCTCAGGCTAGGGTCACCAGCAACCACAACAAGCTCCTGCTGGTTGACCCTTACTCCATGGAGCTTATTACGTGCGGGAGCGTCAACCAAGGGATCTGCCAGAAACGTAGTCTGGATTCTGTGGATATGGTACTTTTCTCTACAGAGAGGCCTGTGGATACCCAATACGTAGCAGCTAACCACCCCAACATTAGCACCGTGGGACTTGTGGTTCGCTCTCATCCTGACAGGCAGCCGGTGCTATTTGTGGGCCGGGGTTACACCAGCAGCCATCCTCCTATTTCCACACGAAATCTTGCCCAGGAACCAGTCTTTTCTTACGAGGAGACTGCCAAATTGGCTGTTGCTGGTCGTCTCTCAGAATACGACCATCATTTTGTAGCATCATTTGCCCATCGTCAGCACGTATACTTCCTCTTCTACCGGCGGGACTTAAAGTCACAGTCACGCGAGTACCGCACCTATGTGTCTCGTGTTTGTTTGGATGACCAGGCCTATTACTCCTATGTGGAAATACCCTTGACATGCCGTTCCGGGGCAGGAAAAATTTACAACCTCTTGCAAGCTGTCCAGCTAGGGCTCACCAAGGATGGTGTAGTAGGTCAAGGCCCAGTAATTCTTGGTGTCTTTTCCACTCGTTTGGCATCATCAACTCGGCCCAGTGAGGACTCTGCCCTCTGCATGTTTAACCTCGAAGAGGTGGACCGCAGGATTAATTCCACCAGGGATGTGTGCTACACACAGATGGGTAAGGAAGCAGGAGTGGAGGCAGCATACATCGAGTACGAAGTCAAATCCAACTGTGCCAACCTGCCAGAGGTGAGTTCATCAGATTGAATTTGCTTGTTTCTGTGTTTACTTAGTTATTAGGGCTGTTACTTTTTTTTTTGTGAACAAACAAACACTAATACATCATTGGTTAGAGTAAATTAGAATGTAGCCCAATCCAGTCGTAGAATTCATGTGGTTCAATTCATTCACTTTCACTTAAGTGAGCAGCCCCAGTGGCTCGCCAGGTAGAGCGCATTCCATGTATCAAGGTTTAGTCCTTACCACAGTGGCCTGGGTTTGAATCTGGTTTTCAGTGGTTGACGTCTTACCAGGGTAAATCGCCATGGTAACTTTTGTTGAATGGCTAACCTGCTCCGGAGCAGGTTATATTCCAGATAAGAGATCAACTCTACAAAAATGCCGCTTACTGACCAATAGGGATGCAACGATTACAGATTTAGTCGGTATGATTATTGTCAGAGAAATAATCACGCTTTCACGATTATTATGCATTAATTACTTTCACAGCACTAGTAATGACTTAAGTTGATTTTTAATATTCAATTACATTAACAATTATATTTCTAGAATAAGTTAGTTGCCGTGGATGTTGCTTGACGCAACAACAAACCAAACTAAAATTAAAGCTGCAAGCAGCGTTGGGCGGGCCCTCGCACTTATAAGCGCGTCCGCGTGTGAGCCGGCCGAGTTGCATATTCTGGAGCTCTGCCGGTGCGGCTGTGAATTTGCTACGCGGTTATGACGCCGCATGAAGGTGTTATATGTCACTTCCTGTGTCCCCTATGTGGAGCTACATAGCACTTGCCGCTATGAATATAAATCGGTGTTGGCGTGTAGATGTCTGCGGGGTGGGAGAGTTATCAAGCACGTAAAGTTTGTTTCAGATGTGAGCATGTACACTGAACAATAATGTACCCAAACAATAAAATAAATTCCTTTTATATTTCCCTGCCTTGTTGTTTATGTGTACATACAGAGGAAGAATGTGAGAACAGCACACATTTCATCGTTACTGTGTGCTGTACCGCAGTTCTGTGTCCATGCATGCAGCAAACTGAAAGCACTGTCTGTCGGAGCGTCTACGTGAAAAGAGAAGGAAGACATTGCTGGTAGTATTGTCTTCAGAGTTGTTAAACACCTCAGCGCACTGAAGGAAGCCATCTGACTGTGTGAGGGGCAAGATCGTTGATGTCTGCAGGCAGAGTAGGAGCTCTCCTGTCTGACTGGTCCACCAATAGCAGAGAAGATGACCCCTTGAGACACAGCCCCTCCTCATTTGCATAATGAGGCAGAAATGCATACAAAAATTTAAAAAAGACAGGCAGAAATAAATACCATGGGTGAAAATAAATAAGGTAAATAAATACAAAGGAAGAATAAAACAGACAAAAATATTAAAACACACACATAAAATACATTAAAAAAATTTGTAATAAATAAAGTTGAATAAACAAATAAGGTAATTATAACAAAGGTGAATAGTAAAGGCACTAATTAAAATATACATTTATGTCTCCTTGTATAATTTAATTACTACCTACATTTATTTATTTACTTTATTTTTTTGTGTATTTAATTGGATGCTTATTTATTTATTGAGCATTTATTTATTTCTGTATTTATTTCTGACTGTGTCAGGATCGGTCCTCCATAACGGGGTGGGAGAGTTATCAAGCACGTAAAGTTTGGTTCAGATGTGAGCATGTACACTGAAGTTACAACAACTTCCTGTGTCATGGCGAAGACTTGATCTCTGACGCCACGCCACGGACACACCCATTGACGAAAACTCGCAAATAGCACAACTTTTCATCTTCAATGCCTTTAGAAGGCACAGCACAAATTTGAAGTCGGTCGGACTAAATCCCTAGGAGGAGTTCGTTAAAGTACGAAGTGTGTAAATCATCCAAAATTTGACGTAAAATTCAAAATGGCCTACTTCCTGTTGGGTTTAGGGCATCGCTCCAAGAGGCTTTTTTGTGCGTCTGGACAAGATACACGTACCACAGAAAATTCGTGCACGTAGGTAAAACGTGCGGCGGGGGCTGCTTCGTTAAAATTCACTTCCTGTTGCCAGCAGGTGGCGCTATGACTGTGGGTGAATGTCAGCATGTACATGTGTTCAGGGCGGGACTCTCATCCTACATGTACAGTTTGGTCCAGATGTGAGCATGTACACTGAAGTTACGACAACTTCCGTGTCATGGCGAAGAGCTGATCTTTGACGCCACGCCACGGACACGCCCATTGACGAAAACTTGCAAATAGCACAACTTTTCATCTTCAATGCCTTTAGAAGGCACAGCACAAATTTGAGGTCGGTCGGACTAAATCCCTAGGAGGAGTTCGTTAAAGTACGAAGTGTGTAAATCATCCAAAATTTGACGTAAAATTCAAAATGGCCGACTTCCTGTTGGGTTTAGGCTATGGCTCCAAGAGACTTTTTTGTGCGTCTGGACAAGATACACGTACCACAGAAAATTCGTGCACGTAGGTGAAACGTGCGGCGGGGGCTGCTTCGTTAAAGGTCACTTTCTGTTGCCAGCAGGTGGCGCTATGACTGTGGGTGAATGTCGGCATGTACATGTGTTCAGGGCGGGACTCTCATCCTACATGTACAGTTTGGTCCGGATGTGAGCATGTACACTGAAGTTACAACAACTTCCTGTTTCATTGCGAATCATCGACGCCACGGACACGCCCATTGACGAAAACGCGCAAATAGCACAACTTTTCATCGTCAATGCCTTTAGAAGGCACAACAGAAATTTGAGGTCGATCCGACTAAATCCCTAGGAGGAGTTCGTTAAAGTACGAAGTATGTAAATCATCCAAAAATGGCCATAAAATTCAAAATGGCCGACTTCCTGTTGACTTTAGGCTATGGGTTCTTGAGGCTTTTTTGTGCGTCTTGATACGATACATGTCCCCAGAAAATTTCGTACATGTAGGTTGAACGTGAACGAGGGGCTAATCATTTCCAATTTTCTAGGTGGCGCTAGCGAGTCATTTTGCCACGCCCATGTGCGAAACTTGTAGAATACGAAATTTTTCACCGGTTCTGACATGTTTGCAAATTTTGGTGAGTTTTCGAGTATGTTTAGGCCATGTCATTTGGGCCTACTTTGCAGAAAAAAAAAAAAAAAAAAAAAAAAAAAAAAAAATAATCCGAGCAATTTCAATAGGGACCTCGCACGGTCGTGCTCGGGCCCTAAAAAAAATAATCCGAGCAATTTCAATAGGGACCTCGCACGGTCGTGCTCGGGCCCTAATAAAGGGCCTCATAGCGCAGCAGGGCTGTAGTTGCAGTGGGTCTGAAAGGTTACACCTGCCTTGTTTGTTTACGTTGCACTGAAAGCTCGACTCTCACTGCTACGGCATCGATTGTAAGTGACCCGTTTATATTTAATTCCCTACCAACTTGCGACGTTATTTAATATAGGCCTAATGTAGCCTATTAGGCCTACCATTACTTGGGCGTGCAAAGCTGGGTGGTGATCCCGCAGGTGCTGCATCAAGTTTAATGTAGTTATTCGCTCCTTTAGCAGGAACCTTTTAACGGCAAGTTTTACAACAGGTGATCTGTCATCTTCAGTAAGGCCCTGGTCAGTCTTGGTGTACCCGAAATGCTCCCACACTGCCGACTTCAGCTGTTTCTTTGGTGGAAATAAAGCTTCACTGTTTGGTCCCTCTGCCATAGTTTAGCCAGTGTACAGTAGCCTCTGATAAGCACGACACTTACGCTGGTGCACCGCTTCTGTAACTTTGTTTTCGTTTTGTACAAGTTGCCACAGTTTCGTTCCGTGCAACAGAAACACTCTGTGTAGCGGTGCCTTTACGATTAATTAACCGTAACGTTTTAAAGCGCGGTTAATAGTGAAATCCGGTAATCGCTGCATCCCTACTGACCAATCGGCTCTAGGGTGACCAGACGTCCCGAAAAATCTGGGACAGTCCCGAATTACGAGCAGTTGTCCCGACCCCTTTCCGGTTTGTCCCGAAAATTTGACCTAACATGAGTTTTGATTATAGCCTAATTAATCATATAGGTCTACTGATCATTGTATAGTTCTCTTGCTCCAGCAGGGGCTGCAGGTTATCTGTACATTGTGTCAACAGCGTTGTTATAGCCACAAAGTAACACTCGTGCTCTTTTCCCCTTTTTGTTTTCTTGTGGTTAATTGAATTTACAGTGTAGCTTCAGGCAGACACGGCACGGCGGAGAGACCTGACGCGCGTTGTGCAGACAGATGTGACACTGCACTAATGACATGAATAAAATAAATATAAAAATTAAGTAAAAGATCCTGATTTACCTACATATCCACAGTTGTATTTTCATTAACAAAAATAATGAATTGAAGCGTTGTGTTTTGATTTTCACGTGTTAATGTTCATTGACACTCAATGTACCGGTAGCCACGCCCCCCCTCTGTCCTGAATACTGAAGTCAAGCCAGCCTCCACTTCGAAAATCACAGTCAAGCCAGCCCTCACGCTGTTTTGCGATGTGTGTTTTTTTTTCTAGGCATTACGGTAATGACACCCTGAGGTGGTCTGATGTCACTATGAAGTGAAGTGAGTCAGTGGAAACAGGACGTTTTCTTTTAACAACAATCTGAAATCAGCAAATTCAGTGAAAAGATTAGACATTTTCAAGGGCTGTAATATTAAAACCAAACATCAGATTGCTCTGATATTGACAGAGGGTCACCCTGAGGTGGTCTGCTATCACTGTGAAGTGAAATGAGTTAGTGGAAATAGTAGGTTTTCTTTTTACATGAGTTCCAATCTTGGCTGAATTTAGTAAGCTTTCTGTCAGAATGTAATATTTTCTTTAGATACTTGTGGTGTCTTAAGCATTTATTTATTTATTCAATCTTTTCTGCCACATCAATTGCATTATGTTCAGCAGAAGCTCACTTTTATTTTGAAATGTGCTGCGACACGATGTTACCGTAATGCCTAAAAAAACACGCATCGCAAAACAGCGTGAGGGCTGGCTTGACTGTCGTTTTCGAAGTGGAGGCTGGCTTGACTTCAGTTCCCGAATTTCACCCATTCTCATCTGGTCACCCTAATCAGCTCTCTTGGGAAATTACATCACCATCTGTAGGGATCCCACAGACTGTTTTATAGGCTGCTTGATGTTTTCTGCGGTGATACGGAGAAACCATTTGTACAGCGACACCATCCTACAGAGACTGATTGAAATACTTGTAAGCTACTATTGTAGGTTTTTACAGTAAGCCTATTTACCACTTTGAAATGTGTTTTATATTTTTTATTTGCTCCCAGTCTGTTTCATTTTTCTTACATGAGGCTGAATAATATGAGCATATTGCAGTAGGGATATTGAAATTAATTTAAAAATGAACGTGGGCTATTTATTTTAGGTTAGTAGCTAACTATCTTTTCTACCCACTTGTCTATTATTTAGACAGGTCATGTTCCGCCCCACCTTTTCAATGCAAGCACAGGTAATGTGGGGGAGTTTCAGTTGCCTAAATGTTGAGTCTTTCAACCACCGATTTGAGTATCTTTTATAATATGAATGGATTTTTTGTTTCGCTGCTTTTTGAGGTTAATTTAGAACAATGTTTGGAACACTTTAATGTGTTTAATAAAGTGATGAGAAGTTCTTAAATGTGAGGTGGAACGACGACTTAGGCTTTTCAGTGCCGGAGTCATTTAATATGGAAACGCCGACACACAGTCGAGCTGAAAGAAAAATGCTTACATTTTCATACATGCCATGAGAACACATCAAATCAACACATTATTATAAACTACGTCACTTAGGCATTCACACCGTGATTGCGATTTTCTGTCTCCCTGCATGTATCGGCTGCGGCTTTGCTACTTAGACTGTGTCTATTTGTCTAATATTACAGTTTGCTTTTAGTTTGTAAAATATGCCGCTCTGCTGCCAGTAGACTTGTCTGCGATTGGTCATCTGCTGCTAACACCGTCTCTTTTATGTGAATGCGCTCATGGCTGGAATGGGAAACCCTGAGTTGATAACCAGCTTCGTGTGACCGCTTATTCCAGTTGTTAGGGTTATTGAAGCCAGATAACAAAATATATCCTGGGTATGTTGAACTTGCTTGTGGCTTACAGGACCCAGAAAGACAATTAAATCTTTATTTGCAATTATTTGTATAACAATCAATCAGGCAAGGTGTTGTGGAAAGCTGCATACATGATAAGAGTGACCTTGTATAAGAATAAAATGTGTGACCACATATTTCATCCTTCTCACCGTGCTGTTCTATATTGGAGTAGGTTTTCTTTCTCTGAATAAAAATGTTCACATAAACATGATGCAGGAACACAGTAAACCAGTTACTAAATAACCCGATGTAATTGACATTCTCCTTGTTTTCATTGTTCTATTTACAGGAAAAACATCCTGTCCAATTGTTTTTTTTCTTTTTTAGAAACCCAATTCTTTTCTGTGATGACTTTACTGAATAAAAGCTTTCCTCTGCCAAAGTCGGTGCCATGCCTCTGAAGCTGTCCAGAACCTCTCTATTCCAGCAAAATGACCTTTGTATCAGGGAGGATGAAATTCAATTGGACGTTTTTGTAACAGACAAATGTAATGTTGTGGAGGATGGATTGAATTAGATTGGCCCTCTCATACTCTGGAAATCCTGACTTTATGTGGTGTGTTCATGTGTGTGCCTCCTGGTGTTTACTGCAGGTAAACATTGCACTCTGATGACCATCGTGGGCTAGTTTCACATCCTCCTCTATCATCACTTCCTCCTGTGTTGAGCACCTAGAGCAGCGCTCTCAACCTGTGCAGCTGCGTAAAACAGATTGGCCTGAGTGGAGTGTAGTTGTGGTAGTAGGGCAGTGTCATTTAATAGAATTGTTAGTTGGGGAGGGATCAGTCTGCGGCATTAGCCCTACTTAGTGGGATGCGGTTGGGGTTCATGTTTAATAATGCCTGACAAAGACGGTTAAAAACTCTAAGGCTCTCACCAGAAATAAAAAGCTAACGTTAGGCTAAAAACAAACTATATCACGGTTGCATTACTTAAATGTCACAACCACTAATCTTCCAACTTGTAATATGATTTTGCGCTGTTTGGCGTAATTGTGTAAAATGTCCCCAACAACCTCTGTAGTCTCATTTAGCCTCCTGTAAGCAACCACCATTTTAAAGACACTTAAAAGCTTCAAAATTCAAGAGTGTGATATTTACTGTTATATTTTATGTCCTAGAACAAAACGTTAAATCTCTTAAGCGGAAGTGGACAGGACAGATATGAGATGTTTTTAAAAGTGAAGGTGACTAAAGGGGGAATCAAAGCAAACCATATGACTAGATAGGAGATGATGAGAGATTTGAGGATAAAAAGAGATTTAGAGTGTTATTATGATGTCAAATCTCAATTGGATACCTGTACACAAACAACGCCAGAGCAGCTTCATCCCGGCTCAGTCTTTACCAGGACAGCCCATCTGCACCAGGGACACTCACGCAAGTTCTAAGCTGTGGGGAAAATGCTTTGTTATGATGATCAGGATTTAGGACTCCTACCAAACAGTGGCTGAGTGCAACTGTAGCAATCTTACAGCAAATAGCAATCTTTAGTTATCTTTCTCCCTTGTGGTTATTACTGCCCTCTGTGTTTATGTCTAAATGTCCAGATGATTGCAGACTGCACAGTGTTCATCAGCGTGTGTCAGCAACAGTGTAATCACCAGCTCCCATTGGCTAGGGCAGTCAGTGACATGCCAGCCATGCTAGACTGGACGTCATAACTTCATAACTATTTCAGGAGTCATAATGTAGTTGCTATTCTTAGCATTCCTGCTTGTTTACCCCTAATGACTGGGTTCACCAAACGGGCCGTTTAAAGTGTCCTCTTCACCCATGGTTAACTTAATCAATAGTCCACTGAGGCCTATATATAGCTGTTGGGAGACTGTTTATCTATGTTATTACAATCAAGTCATACAGCTTTGGACAGTGGTGAAATCAGGAAAATATTTAACTGGAGTTCAGCAGTGCTGGTATATCAGCAGTCTCTATTTCTTAACAGCAGGCCAAATAAGGAGTCCAATTCATAACAACACACCAGCCAGCTACATGCAATCCATCAAAACAAGTAGAACAGGCAGAGCTCTCAGGTTCATTGCCTCTACTTCCTATTGTTAAGATTACCAATGATGAAGCAACGACCCCACTTTCAAACATTCTCGTAGAAAAATAAATTGCCCAGAACAAAAAACAACAACCCTGCCGCCAGAGCAAAGACTCCCTACGGCCAAACTGTGGAACCAAAAACAAATCATCTGTAAGCTTTAAACCACCGAGTGTAGACATCGCTGGAATCCAGTGATAGTTTGTTCCCAAACTCCAACCCCTCCACAATAAATCCTGCTGGGATTTTACTTACCACAAGAGCAACACTGCCGTTTTATTTTTGGTAACTGGCCTACTTGCTCAGAAATTAATAACAAATCACTTGAAGGGCTTCTTCTGGTACAAAACAAGCACTGTAGTTTACATTCCGCATGTATTATGATGTGTTATTTACTTTTTTAATCCAATCTTCATGTAACACACAGATTTTCCTCTCTTGTTTTCCTGCTATTAGAACACTCTGGACGCCTACCCATGCGGCTCTGACCACACCCCCCAGCCCGATGGCCAGCAGGATGGCCGTAGAAGCAGAGATCATATTGGACAGCCCGTCTGCCCGTCTCACTGCTGTTGCTGTCAGCGTAAGGGCGGGACATACTATTGCCTTCCTGGGAGACTCCAAAGGGAACCTGCACAAGGTAACATGGTGTCACAGTTCTGGTGTGTTTCTGAACAGACACCCACACACACACCCAAAAATCACTAACAAGTTGTACTTTGTTCATGTGGTAACTGTGATGTTATGTAGAGATTGTGCTGTTATTGCTGGAAATATGAAGTAATAGTCTGGCATATTCAGCAACTTGTGTCATTATTTTGAGTTCAGGCCCTATTTGGATAGCATGCGTTGGGTATTTTCCATACAACTGTAACGTCTGTGTGTGTGTGTGTGTGTGTGTGTTAGGGATGAATATTAAAATGTACTAACACACACACTGAAACCATTTCAACAAGTTTTATATTGAAAACTACAAATACACTTGCCATTTTGTTTGCATAAAAAATAAAACAACAGCAAATACCTTTTGTAAACATATGAAAATCGTCTAAGTGTGCATTATCAAGATTTTATATTATATAGGCAATACAATGACCCCGTGGACAATTGCATGAAAACAAACAAGTCTTTAGAAGACAGTGATAGTAAGTGCAATGAGCCCAACAACTACAGAAATACAGAGCAGTCTGTAGCGTTTCTAGTGCTGGTTGGTTGACTGAACTGCGTAACGTGTTATCACGTGGAGTGGACGAATAGACTCTGCAGACACACGATGCACACAGCAGCAGAACAACGTGTAGCGTTTTTACAAGAGCAGCAACACTGAGAGCTTCAGTTTACACGCTGTTGGCAAGTCAGAGAGACAAACCAAGGCTAAAAGTTAACTCACCCTGCGTTCACTGTAAGGTCATTTTCTTTAATCAATAAAATACGACGGACTTCAGAGTGACTGAAAAATCTCCGCCGTGTTGTCATTAACCCAAGCAAACCCATGTTGTATTCTGCGCATGTGCGCCTGCTTCTGGGAGACGCCGGACAGCGTTTGCCGGGGGATTATAACAGCGCGGTTAACCGTACCCGGTTACTGTGGTAATTAAAAGGTGTACGGTAATAATACCCGTTGGGAATTTTCCCATGGTTTACCGTTAAAGCGGTAATCGTTTCATCTCTAGTGTGTGTATATTTGTTATTTTTTTGTGTATATTTCTCCTGGTGTTTGTTCCCCCAGTGAGGCACACCTAGTACCAATTTAATTCAATCCAATACAGCAGACTAATCCATTCTACCTTTTTAAAGCTTATTAGTTTTTATTAAACTCTTTATCTTCTTCATTTTGGGGGCTGCAGCATTGTACTGTAAGTTGTTTGTAATATTTTGTCAAACCCCAGTTATGGTAGTGAGTCTGGACTTGCACAATATTCCTTTATTTTCTTTGGTTTAGTGTCAGGATGGAGGACAGTAAGTAGTAAATTCTGATGTCTGTCAGTATTCTTTGAGGGGATGTCCCTGCTGCCACTGGTTTCCCCTTAATGGAAATGTCCAGACCTTTCAGTCATGGTGAACAGTTGGATCTGTCAGTCGGATTTCCAAGATGCTGCGGTTGAACGCAGGGGTCCAACTGAGTCATGGTGGGGTCATCAATGTTGGTGTGTCTGTGGGTTCAGACGAGGTCACAGTGAAGCTCAGTCAGACACAAGGAGACTCGAGGAATGTGCTGATCAGCCAGATGTAATTGAATAGAACCTGTTTAAAAGCAATGTAGGTGATGATCGATTGATTGTTGTCGTTGATTAATAACATGAAACACTGGACTAAGCTAGGGGGGGCAGTGGAGCAGGGAGGTTGTAGGGAGGCCCCTCGATATCAGGAGTTTACAGATCGTGAGCTCGCCTCCACACAGTTGGCTCTTTGTCTCCTTTTTTTCTCAATGGTGGCTTGTGCTTGAGGCCCCCTTGCCAAGCAGAAATAGCACAATGACAGCCATTAACGTAATTTTATACAGTTACGTCACAGAGCCAGCTAAACCCCGAGCCTCACATCACTGTGACCAGATAACGGAGCTCCATACTTGTGGTGTGCACTGTCATTGCTGACTGGCAGACACGTGCACTTCGTAACAGAGAGACTCATTCAGAATTATGCAGAGATATCGTTTATAACCGCAGACGGTGTCAGTGTCACTTCACTGTTCTTAATGGACACTTTGTCAGTCTGTCCTCCTGACTGCAACCACCAGCAATGAACCTTTAAATTCAAACTGTGGTAGCACACTTAACTGTTCATCTGAACTCTGTGTAAAAGGGAATTATCCAGCTGAAGGATGGCAGCTGGATTTCTGTGTGTCGTGCAGGGAGAGTAAAGTGACCAAGACGTTTAGACACAAATGTATTTAAATTTGAAACTCTGCACATCCCAGAAAATGGATCCCAATTTGTGCAGCTATCGTTAATCCGCTCAATCCTTAATGTCCCCTAACTAAGAGGCATGCTGACAAAACAATAAAACAGGAGGACTTTCATGCTGATTTTACAAAGAAATTGAACTGCTGTAAATGTGATTTCATTGGACACATAATTTAATGTTTGGATATTTGATGCAGAACATTTATTCATTAATGAACAAACAGAGTTGCATTTAGGTCATGTGTATTTCCCTGCATTATGGGTAATTCTATAATACATGCATGAGCTGTCCTAGCTCCAGTTATGAGCCATGCCGGTGTCTACAGATGACACGAGTCGGAATCATTTATTTACCTCCTCTCTGAACTGTGCTGATACTAAAGATTGTTTGACACTGTGTCTCTGTTTTAGTTTAAAATGGGCTCTATGCTTCTTGCTGTTCAATCACTTCAGACACTTGGCGGTTTATTTCCCTGCTGATTGTATCAGCACCCCTCTTTAGATTAAAGTTTATCTGTGATGTCTTGTTCTCACAATACATCATGGAGCTTCTTCTCCATCAGGTCACCTTCCAGTATTTCCTCGCTTGGCAAATAAACATAACTTGTTATTCGTTATCTTTATCCGCAAAACATTTTGATGATAAATGGAAACCAAACCATTGTCTTTTGTTTGTTTCTTTAGATTAGTTTTTATAATCATAATGTATAATTTCCAATCTACATTCAGCCTAATTAATCTGGTCTCTGTCACTCAGTAGCTTTCTGTGTGAAGTATTTTTTAGACATGATATTTTTATGTTGTGTTTTAACTAAAAGAAAGGGTAAGCAAACACTGTCATATCAGGTTTTCTGAAATTCCCTTGTTGTTTATATATAATTAGATAAGAAAATATAATCTAACCATTTATTTTGATTGCAACATGTTGGCCCCCACCCAGTGTTGTTGGCCTCAGCCCGATAAACATGGTGTGCAGTAATTGGCTAATTGCAGTTACTGGGAATAACAAGAGAACTTCATGAAGTCGAGTCTGATTCCTGAAAGCTCACCAACTGTTGCCCGAAGATGAACTGCTGACCAGTTAGGATTCCATCTCTAAATGTTTCTTTTGTTGAGGTCAGCTCATTGAGTAATGGTGGAAGGAAGAGGGGTTTGTGCAGCAATAATGCAATGGCTATTAAGCAGCTTTCAGTTTAATTTTCTTTCATACAGTTCCCACTCCTCCTTTGAAATCTGTCTTTGTGTTATATCTTATGTTAAATATTTTGTGAGGGTTTTTTGTCTTTTGAGGGTCCATAAATTTTGACCTGCCCACAAAAAAACGTGAAATTATTGCCTTGCCTTGTTAACAGAGGGAAGCCCCTTCTGCTCTTCTTTCACTTGTTTGAAGAGCGGAATGTCATTTAGTCACTCTCTGTTTCACCATCTGTTGTGTAGTTTCAGTAATTTGTATTAAAGCCTGGACAGTCTGTCTTTGAGGCACAGTGGGATCAAAGCTCCAGATACCTGGACGATCGGATTAGCCTGGCATCAGGGAGACATCCTGCCACATCCCTGGGTAGATCGGGGAATAAACACTTCCTCCTGACCTGTGGTGGATTTTCCCATTTGGATGATTGCTGTCTCTTTCCAGCAGAGTTCCCCTAACAGTGGAAAATCTCACTGATGACATTAAATGGAATGAAGCTTATGTTAAGGCAACATCAGAAGGCTGATGTGAAGCAGTTTGTCCGTCTGCCCTCGCGTATTAACCCATATTACAGCAGCTCTGGATTGCGTCGTCAGACTGCTCGCAGAGGCCTCCTAATGTTTTCGGGTTGTTTGTTGGCCCTGACTATCGAGGTTTGTCTCTTTGTACTGTCAAACCTATCTTTGTCTCACCATCCTGTGGTGCAGAATTTCGAAACTGGATATACTTTTCTTTCCTTCTCCTCCAAATTAAATTTTATTATAACCCGTGTGGTTATATTCTTTAAAATATGCCATTACAGTGTGAAATAGCAAGAAGGAAAAATAATTAAACGGTCTTTTTTTATGTTCAATTAAAATCAAGGCTTAACACAAGGACATTTTAAAGAAATACACATTTTCAGCCGCAGCTCAGTGTTTTTTTTATTCTGTCAAATGATGCTTAATCCATCATTCATGTGTATATGTACATTTCCTTAGGTGTTCCTGGGGCCAAACGGCGAAGTGGGGGAGTACGCCGTCATCTCCATTCAGCAGAACGCAGCTATCAGTTCAGACCTCATCCTGGACCAGAAAGAGGAACATCTCTTCATCATGACTCATAACATGGTATACGCACACACAGATATTGAAGCATACAGTGATGCACCTTGTAGCCTCATTTCATGCTTTCTTTCTAAACATGTCCTTCCTGTGTTTTAGTAATAAAGCTTAAGAGAAATAATTTAGATGCCTGTTTCTGCCCCAATTCTCTTCTCTTCCAGTAAGGCAGCCTGTAGTTAGGATTATTCAAATGACGTATTTCATTTGCATTGTTCCACTGCCAAATGTGGGCCACCTATTCTTTGTAATCAGATTTCTGGAAGCTAGTGAGCATAGTTTGCGCGACTGAGCATGATTGTGTTCTCGTTCCAGTTGCAGAAGAGGCCGGTGGCTGAA
>NW_024041888.1:0-18553 GCF_014851395.1 Micropterus salmoides | reverse complement strand
CTCTTGCCCGATGCATTTCAAGAACTGAATGCGAAATCTGCCTTTCGATAACAGTCTGAAATTACAATTTCCCAAAGGCGCTGTGAATTTGCACTCTAACTATCTGACTCCACTATCATCTCATTGGCAGTGTCCTGCCTTTCTTCTTCAGGGTGTTTCCCATTATGTGTGGTTGGTATTTATCTGAATTTCAACAGGCTTAGACTTCGTGAAACCAGTTCAGGGCATCTCTAACAAGCTTTGGCATGTATTTTAGACTTTCAGGAAGAACAATGTGTCAAACTGCCTGCTAAAAACATCTTCATGTAGGAACCACTGTACACGAAAACACTGAGAGGTATCCACTGTTCATAGACCTCCTACTTATGTTGCTTATTTGTAAGTCAAAAGTGCAATGACTGTCAAAGGGATGAACGAAATACTTCTGTGAATACAGACAACACAGCAGACTCCATTTTAGTGAGTCTGAGCCTCGGAGCTCCCTCACCAAATCTACCCATCCCCCAGCGAGTCTGTCATGGTACAACAACAATTCTACCACAAAAGGTAATTTCCTAACACAAAGTTAACCCTACAAACTAAACCTTACAAGCATAATACTTTATTCGTGTGGCCCACTGAAACCTAGACAGGCTAACACATCACATGACACGACAAAAAGCAAAACCACCCAGATCAAACATCCTCCTCGAGGTTAGCTCAATCAAATTACCAGTGTGATGTAACTGACGTCCACCAAAACTGTTAACTAACCCTAATGATCAATTAATTATTATATTTAAGATCCCAGCATGTCCAGTAAACCAGTGTCTAAATCTGAGGAACTAACGTTACCTCCAGTTTTGTTTCAAAAGTCTAAACTACGACCATTAAAAAAATCTTGCTATTTAAAATTACGTTGGATATTTAGGGGGACCATCAAAAGTCATTGCTACAACACAACAGTTTCTGAATTCTTAGAGGCTGCTTTTCAATTCGGGAATGATTTAAAGCCAAAAAGCAGCCCATAGTTCCCTCTAATCTCAAAGTCTGATAACGTGACTCAGCTCAAACAGCTAACAGTTAACGTTGGAGAGCTACCGTTAAAAAGCCTCACCTTTTAGTGAAGTCTCCACGAGACGCAGGTACTGTTTGGACCGTTTGTTCCCATGACTCATTTTCTGGGCCATGCCATTCCTCTGCAGCACACACTCTTCCAGCTGGACCACATTTTGATGCCGTTTCTCCAGACTTGCTAGCGCCCAGAACTCCTGCAAGGCGAGCTCCACGTTTTCCGGCGCGTCGCAGCGCAGTTTCTTCACGGCAACTTTAGCACCAGACCTCCGGGCCACCGCCTCGTACACCACGCCGTATGTGCCCCTTCCCACCTCCCGCAGCAGGCTGTAGCGGGGCGCCATGATCCTCCGCTCCAGGTTATCCTGCTTGAAGAGACCAGTGTCCTCCCCCATGTCATTGTCCTTTCCCGTGTTTCCCACGCTAAGACACCGCAGCACTTTCGCCTCGTCGGCTCGTGCTCTGGCTTGTTGTCTGCAGGAGGCTCGCGCGCTCCTCGTGCGTCTCCGCCTGTCGTCCTCGCCAACTGTATCCATACGTCCACGTGAATCCATCACGATTCAAATAGTAAAGAGAAAAATGTCCACATGTTGTCAACGACAGCAGTGTCTGTGTGACCCATTGGCGTCCTTTATTTGAATGGAGATAACAGGAAAGAAACAGGCTCATCAAAGTTAAAGAGGGGAGGAGGGTAAACTGGAAACACAAGTAAACGTCGCTGCAATATATAAGAGGGTTTCCGGTCAGGCTTCAAAATAAAACCGATAATGTTAAATGCGTTTCTAGTTGGTTGGTTCATCTGGGCAGAGACGGTAAGATTTTATTGATCTAGTAAGTTGTGTGTCACGCTACACGTTAAGCAGCCTTTCTGTTTCTGCACTGCTCGATCCTGTGACATTTAAGCCCACTGTACGGATCAATAGCCCACACTAAACGTAGCACGGAACCCACGGTCGGTTATGTTCCATAGACTGTATATAAAAAGTTATGTTCATTGACAATTACAATAACGTTATTTAAACAAAATGTTTGCGTCCTCAATGAAAAGACACAGAAAAGGCAGCATTACGTAATACAGCCTATAATGTTTTACATTATGAGCGGGTAGTAGGAAGAAAACAAGAGCAGGTTACTGTGAGCTGCAGATGTCTAGAAGACGCAGACAACATTGGATTTAAATCACAGTAGTATCAGCAATGTAGCTTTAGCCTTAATCTGTATAATTCTTCTTCTTCCGGCTTTCCGGCAGACTAGATGCCTTACGGATATTGCTGCCTCTCACAGTTCAGTCTCAGTATCGTTTTATGGCATCACCATTCTCAGAGGGGTAATCCTGTTGCAGATATAAAGTTCATGACTGCTTCCACAATGTCTCTCAATGTCACTGTCTGTCTTCCAGCTTTTGATAGCGCAGAGTAAAGTTGATCTCTTTGCCTTTTGTACTGTTGACATTCCATAAACACATGTTTAACAGTCTGTTGTTGATTGCAGGTTCTACAGAGTCCATCCTCATGTTTGCCCATCTTTGCCAGATCCCATGCAAGTCCACAGTGTCCCAGTCTCAGTCTTGTCATGATTACAGAATGTCTTCTGGTTTTACCCAAGTAACACTGCTCTGTCTTACCATTGCCCTGTAGATCATTAGTTGAGTATCTCTGCCTGCACCCCATGTGCTACCCGAGAGGGAACGCATTACATTTATCACTTTTTCACACTTATTTACTACATTATTTATCTGCTTTCTCCATGTTAGCTTCTCATCAAAGTGCACACCCAAGAATTTGAACTATTTTACCCTTTCAATTGCTTGTTCATACAAAAATAAACCACCACATTCAGTTTTCTTATTACCAATATTAGTACTTTGACTTATCTACTGAGATCTTACCACTTTTCACCCCAACTAGCCACCTTGTTCAGTGCTACCTGCATTCGCTCAGTTTTGTTTGATATTCCCGCCCCTTTTCCAGATGGCCCCATCATCTGCAAACAGAGACTGTCCAAAATTATTCCCAATTCCTTCAAATATATTATTTATCATAATGTTGAAAAGGACTGGACTTATTGCACTTACCTGAGGTGTTCCATTATCAATACCTGTGCCATCTGAAAATGTATTTGCAATCCTAACTTGAATGCTCCTGTTCTTCAAGAAATCTTGTATCCAGTTAAGCATCTGCCCTCTGACTCCAGACTCATAAAGTTTAATAACAAGCCACTCCTTCCACAGCATGTCATACGCCTTTTCAAATCAAGAGAAAAACCGGCATTAATATTACAAAGTGGCTTCTTAATGATCTCATAGCTAATACCACCCTTCCCTGGAGCTGTTTTCCTCCCTTTTCCAATTGCACTGTGTAGTTAACAGTAGTAACAAAAAAAATTAATTACACACATCAGAATTATCATGATTTACCTCAAGTTTGTCCCGATTTTGCTCTAATATTTCATTTCTTTGTATAATTTCATTTCTTCACCTGTGAACACATAGCTTTGCTTTATCCAAATCACTTGTAGCAAACAAGCCCTCCTCCTCTAAAACTGGCATTTTCCTTTTCTATTGCTTCCTGACATACGGTGTACTGCCCGCCATATATCTCATACTGCTGTCTCTGCCCCTAATTTTCCACAGTATCTTCTCCAGCACTCCTTTTTTGCAGTCTTAATCACTCTGCGTGCTTTGGCCGCAGTCTTTTATACTCTACTGCTTTATCTTCCGTTGGACATTTTCTCAATGCTCTATACCCAGGATTTCTGTCTCTTACTGCTTTATCACAGTCCTTGCTCCAAAATGGTACCCTAATTTCCTTTTGGAGGTCTTCTTTATCGGGATAGATTCATTTGCACTTCTCATAATCATTTCACATAACTGCTGTTCCATTCCTCTACTGTCGCTTCCCCATTTACTTCCTCTAAATTTTTATTGCACCTTTCAGAAATAAATGGCCAATCTGCCTTACTATAATTAAAGAATTTTGGTTGCCCTGTTCTTCACTCAGTAGTCTTCCCAAACCTCATAGTAATGGATAATTATCACTTCCTATTATGCTAATGCTAAGTCTATGTGTGAAACATTCCTGTTCTAATATCAAATCTAGTTGGCCTGCCATCATTTAAAAACAATCTCCACCTGTCCATAAATTCCTCTATAGTGGTCCCATTAGTATCCTTTATTCTACTACCCCAAAGAGGGTTGTGAGAGTTAAAAGTCCCTATTTGTTCCATAACCCTCTCCAACTCACTTAAATTTATTGTAAGCACGGATTATAAACGTTTGCTATGTTAATCCACCTGTGCTGTCCCCAAACCCTTACTAACACATTCTAGATTAGGCTTCATTTCTACTTTCTGGTACTGTACATCTGATCTTATAAATGTTGCACCACCCCCCAGATTTTCCGTTTCTACCATAACTGACACTTTCATATCCAGGAATCACAAAATCTAAACATGTTTAAGCCAGGTTTCCTGAATACATATCACTTGTGGTCTTTAAATTCATCATGAATGCCATGATTATCCCGCATTTTACATATTGTTTGACAAGCTGGGCACAAGCTAACAAATCTACAATGAAGCCACTTGAAATTCTCTATAAACATACTATCAAAGTTTAAGATTCGAAACCTAATAGTTTTCACACCTGTCAAATCTTAGATACCCACAGGCTTTGAGTTGGGAAAACTTGATCAATTATAGTAACCTCTGTCTAGTTTATAAGATATTGCACAGCACTGCCACACCTCCACTGAAGAGATTTGTTATGCAGAGTGCAGGCACTCATGTTACCGGAGGTATCACAAGAGGGGATTGTATCATTTCCACTCGAAGAAGTGCTTTTAGTCAGTCAGCGTTCTTTGTACAGCATCTAACAATGGAATCTCTTGCCAATGCTGATAAGAGAGGCAAATACTTATCTTTCTTTTACTGGTCAGCTTAAGAAGTGGCTAATTGGTAATCGGATATGTGCACATTAGACTACTGACTGCCTACTGAGATTTGTTGCTTGTTTGCAGATTGTCTTTTGTCAGTCTTTTTCATTTCTCGTTATGAATGGTCTATGGTTTGTTATTTATTGTTATGTGTTTTACCTGTCTTACTACATTCTGTATATATTGTTATTACTTGTGGACTGTAATAAGTAATTTTTGTAATTTTAAATCTTATTTTAGGTTGCCCTCATAATAACTGGCCAGGGACAACAGATGAAAATTAGCCTGTTGAGCTAACTCGCTCATTTACGTTATTTTACTGTTAATTAATGAGCACTGTCCCTGTCAAATAAACAAAAATGAAATGAAATGAAATCTACAAATCACTTCAATTCCTGCCCATTAGGCACTAACTCTGTGCATTCCATTGTAAAATGTATAACATGTTTTTTTCCCCTCCCTCTTTCATGTACTTCCAGATACTCATATACTTGTGCAGCTCTTGAGGACTTAGATACACCTCTTCCAGGAATCTCTCTGCAGCATCCACCACCACTTTGATAACGTCAGATCTTGACTGGTCTCTAACTGCCCACGGAAGGTGCACCAGCTGCCATTTGCCTGGAAAGTTCCCCCGTTCATCTCACTTTCTTCAGGGCCTCTGCATATGACATAGTATCCCTCAGCGCATTAAAAAGTGTAGTTATATAAACATGGTCCAGGATATTACTGTGAACCGTACCTGTCAACATTGAGTTTTGAATATAAGGGAATCCTTGTGCAAGAAGCACAGTCTACATTTGTCTTAATATATAATGTTAAGTACTAACTTGTCAAGAATTATAGCCATTAATGCAGAAGAATAACTGTAGGTTGCAGTCTTAACTCGCATAATGTAAATACATTTTTTTGAGTGAAATACTCTGTAGATGTAATACATCATCCACCTGAAACCCCTGAGCTGCACTTCTTCTTCTGGTCACTGTTACAGCTCTTGTTCTACATACTGTCCCGCTTTACCGGAGGGGAGCAACATTTCAAATATGATCAGTGTGCAAGTCACCTGGTAGCCTAAACTAAAAACCTCATTGGTTTTTTGTCATGTGACAATGTAAATTTTATTTAGGCCTAAATAGCGCCAATTCAGAACAAAGTTATCTCATCGCACTGTTCATTTAGAGCAGGTCTAGACCTGACTCTTTGTAATTTTTACAATACAGTGATATTTTTTATAGTAACAGTTCCCATCATGAGCAAGCACATGGCGACACAGGCAAGGAAAGAGGAAGGCAAGATGAGAGGAGGTGGACTGTCACCCCAGATACAAATTCTTAAAATGCAGTGGAATGATTGGGTACGTGTCTGTCTATATGTATTAGGGCTGACCCCCAATAGTCGAAGATTCAATGCTTTGATGGGCGGAGCCTGATTCGACTGTCAATCTCACAGTCGAAGCTTCGCAGTGAAACAGGCATCACGCCATTTTGGCGATATGGGGGTGCTCAACGTCTGATTTACGAGAACTACCAGTTTTCTCCCAATAAGTTAATATACAGCCTATTACAATATACATTTCAAAATTTAATGCTGTAAATAAACATGAAAAGAATAAAACTTTCAATAAATGTTTTTAAAGTGCGTGAATAAATCCCAAATTGTAACCCTAACCCTGGGGCGTCTGTGCGCATGTGTACGTGAGCGTGTGTGTCATGGAAGAGGAACACTTGCTGAATAGACGGAGCCCCGGCTTCACTGGTGTTGTGCCGAGTTGTCCGCACCTCGCGGGACTTTCGGATAATTTATCACCGTTGATGAACCACAAAAAATATTTTATCGTTTTTAAATAGCCGGCTACTTGAAATAGACCCGCGAAGAACGTGCATGCAGTTGTCAGCAGCACGCAAAACTCACACAAGACTGGTGAATGGTAGGCGAGAGAGATAGAGAGAGAAAAGGGTCTTCAAAAAGTCTCAGTTTAGCTGAAAATTTACAGTGTAAGTTGAATGAAGAGACTGCCGCTCTGTAACTTGTCAAGATTAAAGCAGAGCTACCGTGTCTAACCCCCCCTGCTGTATAATGACTTATAAACATTGTACCTTGAAAACTCCCTTTCAAAAGGCCTTGAGCAGAACCATGACTACCGGTTGGGGTTGAGAGAGACACAATATCCACACAGAAAATACAAACCGTAAAAGTATTACAGAAAATGATTAATGGATAGATAAATTATAATAAGCATATAAAGAGCAGCAACAAAAACACTTTGAACTCTCTGGGTAGATTATGTGGATGTGTCACCGTCTGGCTCAAGGGAAGGACAGAGAGGCAAAACATGACTTTTAACTGGTAGCATGTTTGTTATGCTCTCGCTCAACCCAGTAAAATTTGCTGTTAAGTTTTGCTAGCTACCATGCGCTAGACAAGCAGCCAGCGATGGCTTCTCTCTCTCCCTCACTCTCCTGCTCTTGCTCAGTGTGTTAGTGTTACGACCCCCTGTTGGTCTAGGGGTGTTGTGGCCATAAACATATAGGCACAACTGGTAGATCTTAACAAGGTAACGTTTATTGGTAACAGAAGAGATGTAGACAGGTAACAAAAAAACAAAAGGAGGGTGGACGAGGGTGCTGCGAAAATACAAAACCAAGTTAAAATAAAAAGGTCCTCAAAAGGAGGCCTGTACCTATCTATCGTTTTAAGCAGGGTTGAGTCTTACTACAAAAGAACACAAAGAGCACAGCACCCACTCCACCTGGTGAAAACTAACACAATAGTAAACAAAACAACAAGTGAATTTCTCCACTGAACTCAAATGTGGAGCTAACATACAAAGGTATGCAAATGTTTACCTAAACACAATGTACAGCTAATAGGCAAGGAAGGTGGATAGTTCCACTAAACACAAAGTACAACAGACAGGCTATGCAGTCAATACCAGCGGCACACAAGTCAACAGGCGGTGACAAGCTGCCAGGAGCAACAGGTGGACTCTCCTTATGAGCCGGAGGTAATTAACGTGGTGACGAGCCATTGGTTGAGTGGAAAACAGAGGGAACCAATGGGCGGTACAGATGTCAGCACCCCAGAAACCAGGAAGTAGGCGGGTCTTCATTCCCAGGGACACAGCCTACTTGGTAGAGGTGAGACAGGGAAAAGGGGAAACACAAGGGTGACAGCGACAGCCGTGACAGTTAGATGTTTAGCTTTTCTCCTGCCTACTTTAGTGATTATGGTACATGTAATAAATGTTGTTTATTTCTTACGTTAGAGTTGAGGCTTAGTAAATTGTAAACGTGCCTCTACACCATGGAAACTCAATCGTTACTTGACGTTGTTAGACGGCCCCCAGTTACTAAAATGAATGTTGTGTGTGTGTACAGGGTAGATTTATTTGTGACAATACAACAGGTTGTGAAGTGAAATTGAGTTTGTAACTCCCTTCTGCTATGTAGCAGACAATACACAGCAATATAAAAGCAATTATAATAATGGTAAATAAACTATTTCAGTGGAGTGGTGCTGAATTTGAGTTTAAAAGTCATATGGTACATAAGACAATGTTGGACCGGTAGTTTTCTCTGGGCCCCTGCCAAATCTGACCAGTGATGACATGTTTAGTACTATGGTTTAGCTGCATGTCATCAGTCTCACTGGTTATTGAAGTGGTGTCCAGTAAATGATGTCGGCTTTGCAGATAATTGGGAGACTGTGGATGACCTCTGATTAGGAGAGATGGCATTCATCCCACTTTGGTCAGAAATTTTAATGACATAGTTTCAAGGTTGCTTGCCTACAAGTACTGAATTCATTATTAAAACACACCCTTATCCTGCTATAACATGTCTAAATGGAAAATGTCTGATGTGTGTTAATTATTTTTTTGACGCAATTATTTTGTGTACGCACACCATTGGTGGAAGTCTGCTTTAAGCAAAACAGGTGTGTATCTAAGGAAATAAGCAAATCTGTTTCAATTCCAGAACCATTGTGTATTTATTTCTTTTTGTGTATTTTTTTCAATACTTTTTTTTAATTAATATTTTCCAAAAACAATCATTTTCAATGCATTTGTATTTTGTGTATAGAACAAAAGAAAAAAGGTCCAAGTATGTGCATGGCAACATATATACACATACATACATCTACACACACAAGCCTAAACACACGCATATATTCACTGCACTTAATGACACAATATTATTGTATAAAACGAACATAACATGGTCTTCATCACTTTTTGATTGAAAATTGCTATCCCAGATATTCAATTTAATAGGGTCAAGAAAAAAATAAACCATGAATAAATCAACTGTTATATTTTTGTATGTGTGCATACATTTACTAAAATCACTGAATGTAGAGAGAACATTTAAAAATATCACAAATAATAACATAAGAGATCAAACAAAAATTCCAGACTAGGCTCACCAACTGGCGAGGCAGTTTATGGGTTAAGGTGAGCTGTCTGGCAATGAAAACAATGCTGACCTGACATCAGTTAACAGGGACAAAGCGTCACTCGAGTTGATTTCATACAGTGATAATTCTCTGTATTTCAATAAAAATAAAAATGATAATGAAACAATCCAAACAGCAAGAGCTAACCTGTGTTTTCTGTTAGCTGTCCACAGTTAAGATTAGCACTGTGTTAGGAGTTAGAGTTAGTTAGCCTGCAACATTTCTCAAATACAATATTTTAAATGATATACAAAATACAACTTAACATTTAACAAAAATGAAAAAAAAACGGACTATTCAGTATTTGAACCTGAAGATTTAGAATTTAAATGAGCACATCTAATCATAAAATTCTAGATACAGTTGAAATAGAAGTTATAATTACTTAGTCATATTTACAGATACATACATATTAAAAGGTATAAAAAGTAAGTCAGAACACAACTTTGTCAAAAACAGAATATCAAAACCCAAAATCTGGACCAAACTTTAAAAAAAGAATGCATAAAAAGTTACTCCATAGGCATGTAAAAAACTACAAATATATATGTATTTCATGAAGTCGGGCTGTAAGTGTAGGAACTCTGATCTTCAGCTTGTAGCAATCAAGTCTCTTAAAAAGGATAGAAGAGATCAGCTATGTGGCACTGCACACTGAAATCTTATCTGCATCTGTCACTGCATTGTGGAGCTTGTAGTGGTCCAGGAGTTTTTTCCAAGTTCTGCTGCAGCTGAGCAACTCTTGGTTCCCTTTGAAAGGACAGTGACATTTGAGTTAAAGTTGTGTAGAAGATTTGGGCCTTAAGCGAAGGTAGAAATAAGGCATGAGCTGCAGTGTCTTACCAATGATGCACAGTCCCTCCTTGGCCCTGGTGATCCCCACATTTATCTGGTTGGGATCACCGACAAAGCCCAGATGTTTGGACAGCCAAGCTCTTTCTGGTTCAGGCTCAATCTCTTCACTTGGCAGAGAGCACACTGTAGATATAATGACGTAACGCCATTCACTTCCTAGGAGACAAAATGTTGCGTGTCACATGATGAGCCATCGCTAAACAACAAAGTTTTTCTTACATTTCTAGAAAAAAAAATGTCTATTTTATCAAAAATTATGATGATTTTACATTTAAAATGTGATATATGGTCGTTATATATGACACACTGTTGATTTAAACTACATAGCAGGACAGGAAATAGTTCCTGCTAGGTGCACAGCACCACTGGGACAAGCTACAACATTAAAATACTGGTTACATGTTAATACATTTAATACTTTGAGAAGAGCAATTCTTCAGAATTAGTAGTTTGTTTCCATTGTGGTGTAGCTACTTTAATTTCAGTAAATGATTTGTCATTAGGTAGCAGAGAGGTGCATAGTCACCTTGGCTTTTAGTGATTGTGGTAACAGTGATTTGATTCATTTTCTTCTTCTTCAGCTCCTCTCTGATTTCTGATACTTGGGCATTATAGGGCGACAGAATCACAATACTTTGCTGTTCAATTTTGGCAGTCTTCACAAGCTCTACAGCAATGTCAATCTGCAAAAGAACCCAACCAAAACCAGTGATTAAGAGCAATAATAAATTATGTCACTGAGTCATATCTATAGCAACCTTTACCCTTATATTTTAATATCACTGTTTAAAATCAACAAGGAAATGCAATGGTGCCCAATACAGTAGCCTACCACTTTTTGTCTCTCTTCATGGTTTGCTTTAGAGTTCTCGTTGCCCTTGGCTGTGCTGACAACCAGACTGATGGTTTTTCCTTTGATGTCCCCAAAAACGATTGGCATTGTCTTGTTATCAACACGCAGGACACTGCTCGGCTGCTCCTCCCCAGTTTTCAGCTTTCCCTCATAGAATTCGTTTGATGGGAACTTGCATATTTTCTCATGCTATGAAGGTACATAAGTGATAGTTGTTGATTACAATTTAAAATACTTAACACAGACATGTGCTGATACAATATCGCAACAGTAAGTACATTAAGCTGACGGTATGACTTTCAATACTGTCAAAAATAACTTTCCAATGTATACACTGCTCTTTCTATTAAACGGTTTAAAACCGTCATATACTGTACATACCCCCTGTGAAAAGGCAGGAAGGTATAAAGGTGTGAAGAAATAAATACCGCCCAAGCCTAAAGTACACATTTACATAAATATACAATATAATATGTATATATAAAGCACGCTATAAATGTGTATATAGTGTATATGTAATGTTCTCACCATTCTGTACTGGGTGTCAAGCATCACAGCCCTGTTCTCATGAATTGTATAGTAGCGTTCAAACAGAGACTTGGCCATCCCCAGCCTCTTCACACTCTCATTCTTCACAATGGGTCGTAACTGTTTGTGGTCACCGATCAAAACAATCTGAAAGTGATATTGTAAGCCGTTAGAATATTTGATGAATTAGAGTGACTAAAATGAAGTGAGCCTTACTAAGCAATGATGCAAAGAAACAGCAAGACGTAAAAAGACTGAGGCGAGCTTTTTAACTATCAACCAACAGGAAGAATCTCTGTCCAAAATGAAAAGACTTGATCCAATCGTAGACATGAATGTGCCCATTATATTCTGATATTTGGAAAATCTGATTGGGCATGTATGTAATAATTCACTATGGCCAATATTTGCAACAAATTACATGGGAATTTAGCCTGTAGTTTTTGAGGTTTATTGTAATGGACCAAACTGAGGGGAAGATGTTGACCTGACTGTGGGACTAGAGAAATTATTGTGGGTTGGGGGAATGTTACAATTATTATTAGAAATGATGTGAGGATCATTATTTTTTTACAACTTTGCTTGTTCATGATGTCATTGTCACAACTGCCATACTTAGATCCCAGTGTTAAAATAAATAATTACCTGTTTGATTGGAATTAGGCTAATGCAAAAGATATTCTGACATTAAAACGGCACTCTTGGAATGTAATTTAGCATACAAACACATTAAGGACAGTTAAAGTTAAATGAAAAGCACACCTTCTCTGGTTTGTTACAGACTAACGGAATCAAGGCCTGGGGTTCAGTTGCCATTGCACATTCATCGATGAGGATCTGACGCGCGCTGACTGTTTTAGTCAAACTCGGGGTGGAAGACTGTGTACATGTGCACAGTATGATGTCATGCCGTTCAAGCTCATGTGTCCGAGCATCTCTGAGGAGGTTCTTGTATCTAGGAGGAAAAAAAATTCTGTTAGGACTGCAAATAAAGTTCTTCATATTCAAAATGATTTATTAAAATATCTTATTGTTTTTCTCACTCTTTTTTCCACAGAGGATTTTAGTATGCAAACATATTACAGACACTAAAATGACTTTAACAAACACAACATATCAGGGTTGGATATTGTCGCATCACATTGAGTCAAAGTGACTGTACAAGCCTACTTTAATGTGTTTTTATCACTATTCTATGACAGAATAAGTACCAAAGGTATGATATGGTCCTATGGGTGAGCTTATTACAGTGTGTTCACTCACTATTTCCATATATAGAGTGTCCAACCTAGTCTCATTTGGGAGTGTCTCACAGTCCCAAGGAAGGTCCCATGGAAAAACTCTGGGAAACAGTTGTATGGTTTACAGAGATGGGGCCCAAAGTACACGTGCCAAACCAATCAGTTAGTTTTCATCCTTGAATTCTTTTCTCTTATAAAGTTGAAAAATACTGTTTCAAAACACTTCCATTTTGCCTTTTTTTAATTGACAGTGTCAGCTGAAAGACAGGAAAGGCAAAGAAGATAGAGGGGATGACATGCAGCAGTGCCCAGGCCGGACTTGAACTACGGCCGTGTTTCAAAACACTTCCAATAAAGCATAAATCCCTCCGCTCTCATGTAGTCTTTCCCCCAATGGCCACAGGGGGCAACAAAGAGCCCATTCCAGTGTTGCAAAGATGTCCCTGAAAACCACCAATCCGGTGTTTCCCCTATATTCATTCACTGTGCAAGCATGGTAACACTCAATGGTGGGCTGGCTCCCTCTACTTATTCTTCAAAGGAAATCTATGTGGAAGGTAGGCCTACTGTTATAAGAGTAGCGTAGCTCTTTTAAAGGAACAGGGCAGTGTGTAATCTGTGTGCGAGTGTGTGTGGTTGACCAAATGTGAGACAGTTAGCGTCAAAAAGTGATGGTGAAAGCGAACGTAGGAGAGGAAAAGATGTCAGTCTGGCAGTAAATGTACAGTGTAGGCTACAGTGTGTCAGTTAATAAATGCACTCGCTAAAATCTCCCCTGAGATTCAGACTGTGGTCTAAAAGCTGAGCCTGATGTTTTTGGCTGTTAGGCAGCTAAATTTATAGGAGCTAATGTAATTAGTTGCCACCATCCCTTAAAATACGGAATCGTCTCGTATTTGAGAACTAAATAGCGCATCCCGTTTTGAATTAATTGGGGACGTGGTTTGTCCAGTATTTCCGAGTTGTCCTCACTACAGCATAACCTGCAAATCATTCCACCCGCATTTTGTGAAGACTTGTCCTTTTCTACGCCTGATTGGGATTGCCCAACTTGTTGGATGGGCCTTCCATTGTTGGTTTGATTAATAGGCTACAATTTTGGTATGCTTTATTTTTTAAGGTTGGGGTATACAGTCAGACACATAAGCATTCATTTAATAAAAGTTAAGAGAGAGATATAGGCTATAATTTAACACACATTTAATTATCAAAATATAGTGCCTAGGTGAAGAATATAAACAAGAAGAATATAGACATATTGGTATGTGTTATGCCAAACCAATCTATAGAACTGCATCCTTCAATACTATAGAATTAACAATGGGCTTTATAAAAGCTTAAAAAATAAATACATAAATATATTTACTGACCAATCATAAAAATGGTGATAAATTAATTTTGAAATGTTTGTAGAAAGGTTATTTATGTGTGGTTTCATTGTTTGGATGGTATTACTGCAAACAATGACAAATATCTTAGCCAAAAACACCACCCTATTACAATTACTCAAGTTCATTAGCAATTTCTCATTCTGTCCATCAACAGCCACATCATAAGCATCGCAGCATCCACTGGCTAAGTGGAAAGGATATTTTCCAGATTGAGCAACAAAGTGACAGCAAGAACAGGTGCTCCGTGGAGCTCATTAGTAGTGAGGTTTTGATCACTCTCAACTTTGAATAGTTCTATTCATAGTTTTACTGTAGCTGTTTGAAAGACAAACAGCTACTCAGTGCTGCACAAGTAGTGTACTTCTGACAAGAAAACATTTTAAAAGGAAGTAGGCTCCAATACTGCCACAAGGCCTACTACTGGTCCACTTTGGTTTAGGTAAACAGTGGTAGGGGAAACACTGCAGGACTAGCCTAACTATGAAACTATGCCATGAAAGTAAAATCATTGCGGAGGAGAGCATCAAAACTAACTAAATGACTTTCCCCAGATCCAATGGTTGTAGCTTCTCCCCAGTGGACTTCAACAGAACGTTTAGTCTTTAAGCTTTTTGGTTTTTGTTTAATTATTATCTGCTCTAGCTTTTCCAACTTTTTGTACACATACTGAATAATAATAATGGTTCAAAATGTGGTGAAATTGCATTTCTAATCTGTTTAAATAGGTATTACTGACAAACAGTTTTCCTGCAGTTTTAAACTGTGTTAAACCAGTAGTGCATCTGAACTTACTTTTTCACCTCTTCAGCAGTCAGCTCTTCTTTTTCTCAATGCGTTGGTCAAAATATTTTATTTGACCTGCATTGGGGTTTTGGTCCTGTCGCATGCGGTGATGTAGAGTGATGCTCCTAAAACCATGTAAAATATATCAGTGCAATTAGTTCAAATTCTAAACTGAGTGTCATCAACTAATGTGATTACAGTACCTGAGCTCTGGTTTGGCACGTTCTTGGCGGAGTGTCCTCTGGGAAAACTGAAGGGTGCAGTTTGGATAAGGGTAATCAAGCATCTCCACTTGTTGGCTGTAGACCCGGAGGGTCTTAGCTTGTCACCAAACCTCAAAAGGTACTCTGTGTCACAACAGTAAAAGGGAACATGGTTTAAAGATACATAAAGAAATGCAGTTGAAAATTTAGCAGAGACACAAAGTAACTTACCAGCAACGACATCAACAGACTTGTTGGATGGGCCGCAGTAGAGAATAACTTGTTTCTTGTTTTTATCCTTGGGGTCATCAAATTTCCTTTTGTTCTTTGAGTTCAGCTCAAAGAAACAGTACACTATGTACACACCTACTACTGTCTTTCCAGTTCCTAAGAGACAAATGAGAATTATGTCTTTAGCCTTAGCAGAAAATATAAGGCATCAGGGTAAATACAAGTTCTTGTTCTTACCAGGTGGCCCCTGTATAAGTGTGAAGGTATTATTTAGAGCTTTCGTGACAGCACGATGCTGACTCTGGTTAAACGGGGGCAGTACATTTGGTAGGTCTTTCCTCATGTTGTACCACACTGCGTTTACTGCAAAGAAAAAATAACAACTTCAGGTGTTACTCACAGATACAAAGAGTTAAAATCTATGTAGCTATTTACTGCTGACTAATGGACATACCCTCTTTTGGAATGTGTTTTCCAAGTGCTATAGTCTTGACAAGCTCACATGCAGAAGCAACGCTGACCACAGCATTTTCTTTCCGGCTATAGAAAAAAAATTATAAAACGGTATGTCAAAGAAATATGTGATCAAAAGTCAAACTAAAACCAATGTTACATTGGAAAGGTAAAGGGAACTACACTTACATGTCAGGCAGGAGCTTTGGGATTATTTCAACTGTGAAACGAGTGCTTTTCTGAAAGACACAATCAGGAATGGTGTCCATGGGCAGGTGATTGACATAGAACTCCACTTTACTGCCTTCATTTTTACGTTCTTCTACTTTGCTAGTGACACCATGGGCCACCCATGTAAACTCTCTTGGGTCCACCGATGCGGAATGTTCCAGGGAAGTCAACTTCAAACCTCTTTTCCGTATACACAGCAGGCACTTTGAAAGGTTACATTCAATGGCCCAATCATTGATCCATGCCAGAGGTAAAAAGAAGCTTCCTTTTAGTGTGCCTTCGTGCTCTTGATTGAAGTTTACCAACAGATTCTCAATGACGATGCTGTCACTCTCATCCACAGCAGTAGCAGCAGATTCCATCTCACACATCGGTTTCCAGATCCGTACATACTCCTCTATGTCACTATAATGAATCCTTGATGGATGATCTGCTGATCTTGAGAAGCATGTGATAGGGCTGTGGACATGGTCCACACAAATCTCAAACTTTGGTTTAATGCACACCAACTGAACAGCAGGCATGGGATAACCCCTTTTTACCTCTGATGTCATTTGGATCTGAAGGGTGTCACCTGTCTGCAACTGGAGGTTGATGTCAACCTCATGCTCCCTTTGCTGCATGGAGGTACATGTGTGGGAATGAGGCATTTCAGCTGATTGTGACCGAATTTTTTGTTTTTCCAGTTCCTTATTAGCCTGCTTTATGAGAATCATTGCATGATTAAAGTTTTCTTTGTCAATTGCTTCAACAGTGGCTTTCCATACTGTCAGTGGAAGCTCAACGCAGGGACCACAGTCTGGCTTTTCCAACTCTTGGTGGATTTGCATGGTGTCAGCTGTGTAGATCCGTCTTTTCCATTTTAGAGTGCATTGATTTGTGTCATCATTAAATGGTTGGTCACACAATTGTAAATCTTTGTACATAATTGATAGACTCTCTGCAAATATGTTCTTGTTAAAAGGAAATGACACTGCAAAACTGTCTCTGTTGAGATCCACACGAACAAAGGCCAGCTTTGAAGCACTTTGTTTTTTCATGCTCACTGCATATTTGATTTGCTCACTCTTTTGTTCATACTCCTTGGCATGCTTGAGGTTGTGCTCAAATTCACTGCACAAAGTCGAAATCTCTGTTCGAGTGTATTGGACATCCCTTTTACATATGACAGAGTGCAAAAGTCTCTGCAAGATGATGTCCATGTACCTGCGGATTGGTGATGATGCTTGTGTGTAAGAACGTACGCTCAGAGAATAATGCCCAACCTCTGCTTTGGGAGAGGAGTAGGAGCGGATGACATAAGCTTTACTAGAGCACCTTCTGAACTGTTCAGTGACTGGCTGGAGCAGAGGGTGGATGTCATCTGCAGCAATCAGGTCCACCATTTTGTCTATATCATCTGTTCTGGCAGCGGCCTGGATATCATTCCACACTTCTGTGAGTATGTGGAAGTTTTCGCATTTTGGGGCTTGTTCTTCATGGGCAACTCTGTGCCGCGCATGAAAAGAAAGTGGTATTAATTCCCCGCATTTCTCCTTGAATTCCTCAATCTTTTCAGGGTCTGGTTCTGCCTGACAGCGAAGGGGTGTGTAATACCTGCTCTTTTCTGAATCGATCAAAGCCTCGATGCATGTGATTGAATAACACACTCAGCTCCTCAATCATCAGGTTGGCTTTGCGCTTCCCGGGCAATCTCTGATCATCAGGTTGAGAATAAGCCCAATCCACAAGTCTAATCTTCCTTTGAGCTTTTGCAAAACAATAAGCCACTGTGACACAGTCTTCATCTGTGTCAAATTTAGGGCTATGTCCATATCTTTTGGAGATCATGTTCTCTGCCTGTTCATAAGACAACTGTTTATCAGAATTGATCAGTGACAGCTGAATTTGGGCCTTCCAATGATCTCATTTGTTTTCTTGTTTACTTTGAACATTAATGAAACTGCCCTGCGATCTTGACCTGGCAGAAGACTGAAGAGTCCAGTGCTCAGTTCTTGGGGGAACATGTGAATGGGGTTTCCCCCACTGCAGTAATGTGGAACCACGTTGTTTGCATCCTCATCTAATTCACCACCTGGACTCACAAAGCTTGCCACATCTGTAATATGGATTCCCAACTCATATGGTCTCCGACACCCTGATGCTGATGGCATCATCCAAGTCTTTTGCCCTACTGGATCAACAGTGAAAGGAATATATCACGTATGTCCTGTCTGTGTGTCTTCATGCCCGGAGAAAACCATCGTCAGATGTACATGTATTGGGTGCAACTTTAATTCTTCATTCAGGACTCTTAGTCCTTCAACCAAAGATGTTCGATTGGAAGTATTTCTATGACATATCC
>NW_024041887.1:0-1393 GCF_014851395.1 Micropterus salmoides | reverse complement strand
AGACGGCGGAGGTTTTCAATCAGACACGGAGAACCTGGAGAATCCGTGGCAAAAAGCCAGGATTGGCAGCTAGCGTGGGACCCGTGCAACAGGCCAAAAGCAGGCTGTCGACAAGCAGTAAGACTTAACACACGTTCAGTGATCAGATGTCCATTTTAACTCCTAAACTATAGCATTAGTTTACTTTCATTAGCTCTTCTATGCCGTATTAGTCAAATGCTTCCCACAATCGAACCTCCAGGCTCATGTTCAGCAAATGTTTATGTTCCCTGTATCCAACCATCTTTTTATCACCTTAGTTAGAGAATAAATTCACTGTAAAATAATCAAGAGCTGTGTGTGTTGCCTATTTATAGTTCCTGCCATGAGACTGACTGATTTAAGATAATTGAGCGATTATTAACTAACTGATCACTAGTAATAATTGTATAATTATTCAAAACTACCTAGAGGTCCGGAGACTCTAGGATTATAACAACTCCGGTGGTGCCCTTAACGAGGAAATTTAGATTTTATGAATATTAATTCATAACTGGGTATCAATTCTCATAAATTTATAAAATGCATAACTAATAAATTTAGGTCTACTACAGTATGTAACGTTAAATTGATTTGCTTGAAATTGTTCGTTGAGCTGTAACATTAACGTTAAGTAAACTTAAGATAATTAATAACTGATTCATAGTTAACTGTTAACGATGGTCTCAACAAAATCTAACTTTAGTCTTGCAAAATAACGTTACCACATTTATATATTAAAAAGCATTTAAAACCTTGTTAAGTATAATGTCAATAACAGATATGTGAGTTATTTTAATATTTCCGGTGTGTTACCTTGACTGTAGGGTAATGTCGGTAAACTGGTAAACCAGCCGCAGGTTCCAACCTCTATTGTACAGCACCGCAGAGTAGCATGTAGCATTAGCTCCTTAGCATGAGCTAACTCGGTCACGTCGAGCTAGGTGGGAGTGGTTCAGCAACACGTCACCTCAGCTCCACCTACGACCCGCCTCTTTGCCCATTTTGGTTATCCGGGAGTGACGCACGGTGACGCGCTACCAAGATGGCGCGGCCAGCTCCGCTAATTTGAGCTTCAAAACGGCTCTTCAGAAACAATGGGAGAAGTCACAGACGCTACATCCATTTTATATACATCTATGGTTTCACACTGCTCTGTCTGTTTCACACAGCCTGTCGCAGCTGTTAAAATAAATGGGTTTAATTTTTCTTATGTTAGGCTGAATTATGAGCCGTTTGGTAGGGATATTGAAATACGAAATTTTAATATGAACGTAGGTTATTATTTTAGCTTAGCAGCTTTCTTATAGGCCTACTACGAGACTGGTCATGTAGCCTACCTCCCCCCTTTTGCAATGTGGGCGCAGGTAATGAG
>NW_024041886.1:0-32048 GCF_014851395.1 Micropterus salmoides | reverse complement strand
TGTGACGGTCCAAGCTAGGCTGTAGGGCAGGTAGGCCTTGGTCAGCTCGTTCGAGGTGGTGTCGAAACACGAGTGTGGTGCGATTAGATCATTTTTGTCGTAGAACATATCAGGGAGGATCTGAACAATGACGAAAAGCCAGACCAGGGCGCTTATAGCCAGCGAGTGCTGGCTGGTGATTTTCCCCATCACTCTCATGGGGTGCACGATGCCCAAATACCTGTAGATGCTTATGCAGGTGAGAAAGCCGATACTGCCGTAAAGGTTGAGGTTGAAGCAGAAGCGGGTCACCTTGCAGAAAGGCTGGCCGAACTTCCATTTGCTGTCGTGCGCGTAATAGTCCACAAGGAACGGCAGAGTGGACAGATACAGCAGGTCCGCCACCCCGAGGTTGAGCATGAAGATGTTGATGTTTCCAATGTTGTTCCAGCTGGTGCACACGCTTCTTAGCCCCCAGATGTTGGACAGCGTCCCGACGACGAACACAGTGATGTACACAGGCGGCAGAAAGTTGTGCGTAAAATTCACATTGATGTCCTCGCAAGTCGTATTTCCAGACATCTCTCAGATTGTAGTTGGTTTTAAACTCTCTTTTTAATTAAATTTAACTTTTCCACAAGAAAAACAGCCAGTGGGCTCGCTCAGACCAAACATCTGTTCTGGCAGGTAGGTCGTGCAAATCACCACTGAAGTGAAGCCAAGAAAATGCCCGCCCACTTCCCAGTCTGGAGTTGGTGTGATACACATGAAGCTACATAGAAAAATAGAAACAAAACTTACAAACCAACGTCACAGACATTTATTCCTGTGACACAATTACAGGACTGTGATACATCATTCCTATGCGTCATGGCTTATTCTGCCATTCAGAATAGGCTAGGCAGCTGTTGGTTGTACAAATTATTATTTAAATTTGAAGGATACACCCAAAGTATAAAAATGTAACATGGATTTATGACTTCCTTGGGATTTGGTCTGGCACTTTGAAACACTCTCACATATCCTCCCCCTTGTCAAACACTAATTATGTAATAACTTTTTACATAAAGGTGGATTGTGTGCCAACATTTTAATCAAATGCAGATAACCAAATGCCATTCCACTAAGGTATTCATTCAAGCATGAATGAAAAACTAAATAATGTTGTTTTTTTTATCAAACATTTATCAGTCACCAATGTGTTCTTAATTAAACCAACAACAACAATTCTATTCTTACTGCAGTATATATATATATATCAAATCAAAAATTTTAAATGTATCCTAACATTTGAAATGAATACTGAGACCTTGATTTAAAATAGTGAACCAACATATGTGAATTTGTATCTTTAAAAAAAAAAAATGCTTACATGAATGCTCTTCTACCATGCTCCTTGCTATCATGAAATCAAAACTTACAATACATACATTTCTCCTGTAACTACGTGTGATTTAGTAAGCGCATCTGTACGCTGTATCAGAAAATGAAACATGTAATTTACTTTCAGTTCATGCATTCATTAGGAGTTTTGTGTCAGCTGACCTGATGAATGTAAGTTCAGCAATTTGTTTGTATATTGTACAAATTATATTGTATATTATATTTATCTCTATGTTTTGGTCTCCAAAAATATCTGGGTCTTTAGCTGCTAAATACTCCATTATATTCACCAGCTAATCATTAACTGTGTCTGTCTGCTATTGGTGGTGAGCAGGTTTATCAGAACACAAGGTTATGAGAGCAATGTGTCACGATTCTGGTCTAGTCTGTCTGCATCTGTATTATTTTGGTCTTGTCTGCTCGGTGTTTCTATGTCTTGATCATTGTTTCAGTCTGTTCCCTGTTATGATTGGAGTCGGTCTGTTTAGTCTGTTCTCTTGTCTTATTTTGATATGGTCTGTGTGGGGTGTTTGTCGCTGGTCTGTTTTGTCCGTGATAACCCTCTCTTCAGGTGTTTGTCCTGAGTTTGTTCACAGTTTTGTCTGTGAGTGATCTGTCAGTTTTTTCCGTGTCTCAGAGTCTTGCTCTATTTCCTGTCTTAGTCTGAAGTTGTCTGCATCTGTTTGTATCCAGCTTGTTTCCTGTCCTGTCTTTATTACACCTCATGTGTGTCACCTGAGTATTCATTCCCTGCTAATTATCCTTGTATGTATTGCCGTTTGTTCTGCTTTGTCCTTGCTGGATCATTGTTGTCGTCTCTTGCTTGTTCTCTGTTCGTGTGGATATTTGGATTTTTGTCTTTGATATAGGTTGTGTTTTTTGACTCCCTGTGTTTGGACTTTGCTTTGCATTTTTGGATTCTCTGTTGGGATTACTTGTTTTTTTGACTATTTAGAACTATTTTGAACTATTTTGAACTCTGCCACTCTTAGTAAGTGTGTATGCAATTTGAACTCTGCCACTCTTAGTAAGTGTGTATGCTTTTTGTTAATAAATCTCAAGAGCTGTTCCTGCTCTGCTTCTGTGTCTGCATTTGGATCCTCAACCAGTTCACACACACTGCAAACCCTGACACAATGAGACTGAACCAAATAAGGAAGACCAAAACACTGAGTTGATGACACTAAAGTGGCCTGTAGAGGTGAAAGTTGAGATCATTTCTGTTTCTGTGCCCTTCAGCCAAACTGTACAGAGTTGTTTTTGTGTCTTTATTATGTAATCTAAAAATAGGTTTGAACAAAACTATCCACACAGAAAATTTCATCCAAAGTTTTGTTTGCAAATCCCAACATTTTGTGAATCCAAAATGAGCAGAAATGTCATGGGTGGGACCTATGAATGATCCGCTCAACAGTCGCGCTAAGCCGAATGTTTAGGCATCTGCTGATAAGCAGGCTGTCATTTCATGAGCTATAGCTGTGTATTCAATAGACAGAAGCAGAAAAGCAGAATGATAAATACCCAAGAAGTCCTGTCAATGAACCGAGTGAGGGAGAATGGGATGGGGAGAGATAACAGCGATCATGAGTGTGTATGTCTTGGGCGGGCGTTGGTGAGAGAGAGAGAGAGAGAGAGAGAGCTCAGTGTCTTGATTATCATAGCATAGACTAACTAAGAAAGCAAGTTAATATTACCTATACTTTGTTTTCAGCGTTGTAACAACTACTGGACCCAAGTGCAGGACTGAGGTCTTCATTCTTTTTTTCAATTTGATGTGAACTGGAGCGTTACGCTCACTGCTGGGAGCTCAGGTCAGGCGTGTGGGGAAAAAAACTCTCAATATTCAAATTTCAACTTTAAAATTGATTGCGTACCTAACGATTGAATATTCGAATATTTGAATGTTCTGTCCAGCACTAGTTTTCACAAAAAATGGCTCACTTTACTGCCAAACGCAGTTTATGCACCAGTTCCAACACAGCTTTCTTGCATGTTTGATAAATACATGTGACATGAGTTCATGTTTCAATAGAAAGATTTTTGCTTTTGAATGATTTTTAAAATAAAATGTTTTTGCTCCGTCTCTTCCCCACAGACTTCAAATCTCTCTCTCTCACGTTTAATAACAGAGGATGTCATCAATCTGTCATTTTGATCAAGACTGTTCAATAGAGACGCGTCTTTTGTAAGTCCCACCCACATTATTGATTTGCAAACAAAACTATTGGATGACATTTGTAATCCCAAATATGTGAGTGTGGATAGTTTTCAAGGTACATGGTAGATTTATTTGTCAGAATGCAACAGGTTATAGAGTGAAACTGCTACGTAGCAGACGTTATACATTAATATAAAGGAATTATAAAACAGAAATAAACTATATTTAGTGGAGCAGTGCTGAGGATGAAATTAGAGTTTAAGAGTCTGATAGCTTGGGGGAGAAAGCTGCTCTGCAGTCTGGTGGTGCAGCAGCAGAAACTTCTATATCTCTTCCCAGAAGGCAGCAGGGTGAACAGGCTGTGGCTGGGTGGGTACTGTCCTTTAGTATCCTTTGGGCTCTGCAGGCACCTCACTGATATCACTGCTCAGGAGATGGGTACCAATGATCTTCTGAGCAGTTTGAATCACCCGCTGCAGAGCCCTCTGGTCCTGGGCCGTGCACATCCCATGTTAGTGATGTTTCCAGTCAGGATGCTTTCTGTTACTCCTCTGTAAAAGCTGACAAGAACTTGGCACGGGAATTTGGCCTTCTTAAGCTTCCTCAAGAAGAGAAGAGAAAAAGGCCTTTTGTGTACGTAGAGAAAGTCTCAGATCTTTGAGTTCAGCTCATGATGAATGGGGGCAAAAACAAAAGTGTTGCGTTTATAATTTTGTTCAGTGTATTTAATCTCAGTACAAATCTTTGCCAAAGAGTGGACAGGATTCAAATCGGAAAAATATGGTGATATAAGAATTTGTAGGAGCATGGAAATTAAATAATATGAGGTAAAATGTGAATGAGGTTACCTTTTTGTTTTTAAATCTGGATACAGATTACTGCATAAATCTTAGTACATACTTTCAAATCTGAGTGCACATTTACATTACTCTGTACATATTCTCAACAGCTCGTGTCAAATGGCAAGTTTCACATCCTGATTGTAATCTTTCCAAAATTATGAAACACTGGCTTCACTTCCTGCACAGCCACATTATCATGTTTGATCATTTTCATCCTGTAGTTTCCTCATGACGGGACCTGCCCATCTTCTTGTATCTGGATGCATAAGCACCTCACAGCCAGGACAGGAAACTTTGGTCAGCTGTGGCTGGGGACTGCCGGCAGGTGGAGATGCTGCAGGAGCAAGACTCGATCATCATCACCTGCTGCTGGGTTAGCCTGCCTTGAGGGCAGCGGAAAACCATCCGCACAGTCCTTGTGTGGGATGGGCTGCAGCAGCGTCCCTCTAGACACGTCAAGGCACAGAACCTGGGACGGTAGGCTCTGGTGCTCCAGCAGCCCTGGTGTTCAAGCTTAATGGACACAGGTGAAATGTGGCTGCTCTCGCACACCCCCGAACCCTGAAACATATATAAAGTGACAGGCAAAACTGTAATCATGTTTTTTTTCTTGTTGCATGTCCAGTGATGTGTTGCCATTTGTAGTTTGACATGTGTTTTAACATTCAAAATTTGGCCCATTCTTATCCTGGATTATGGCACAACTGGTTTACTTTAATAGATGGATATCTAAAACACATAAAGGCCCATGTGTGAGCTATGACATGAAAATTGGCCCAGAGCCCAACCCAAGAGATGTAAATAGGTTGGGCCCCATTGTGGTCGGGCTGAAATGCAAGGCTCTATTTTATAGGCTATCTATAGATTTAATTACTCATGTGTTGATTGAGAAGCTAAACAGATCTGCTGCAGGCTGCTTGGTCATCACTTTAATAAATAAAAAAAAAAAGCTCCATTAAGTTATTTTTCTAAATTAACTTAATAAAGAAACAAAAAGAAATATAACAACTTAATAAAGTGCTGGTGAATTTAGGAAAATTATTCATTGCTCTGTGTTCCAGGGTCCTGGTGTTGTGTATGCTGGCTGACTTGGCTTACTCAGAATCTTGAATGGAAGAGAGTCCTTATCAGTGTTATCACCACCCGCCCCCATGCCTTTCCTGTTATGACAAGTCAAGCATTCTACTGAGGAAAAGGTATGTCATGAGATCAATTCATTTTAAGAGCCATCATAACCTGAATGTGTCTCTGTGAAAAATGCTTTTAAGAAATGAAAAAAAAGAAATTGGAAAAGGAAATTAAAACCACAAATGAAATAAACAAATATGTCTCCAGAAAAGGAAGTTTTATAACAGCTACATGAAGTTTAATTAATAAAAAGTCATTGAATTATTTCCTTAGATATTGGTTCTTTATATATACTGTATTTTATAATCTTTCCATTTGGTTTTCTCTTTTGTATGGAAGCCCTAAGCGTCCATCGATTCAAATATTTTTTCCTGTGATAACAGGATCATGATCTCGAGATAACAAACCATAGCTGAATACAGGGGTCGGCAGATTTTTTTGAGTTACTGGTGAGCTCAGTTGGTAGAGTGCAGGACTTGTAGTCCATGAACTGCAGGTTTGACCCCTGCTGTTTTTTATCATCCTCTTCAACAAAGTTGTTATGAAGAGATTCAGGGGAACCCAATCACACATTTCCAGATGGCTATTTCAAAGGTCGTCAGGAAATGTGTAACGTTAAATGGATTCCCCAGACTGAGAAGTGGATGAATTTCCTCTGCTTGGAAATGATGGGGAAATGGAAAGTTCATAGGTCGATGGATAAGGGCCCAATCGCCGGGATGCACACAGTCTAGCATGTGCTTAATTGTGAGCACTTGAAACAGTCTCTTTATAAGAACTTTGTTGAAGAGGAATATGAAAAAGATAAAAAAAATAGACAGAAATTGATTACCAGTGAGGATCAATCACACAACTCTATGATAATGAGTCCTATGCTCTACCAACAGAACTAATGAGTGACACTGAAGACCACAGTGAAATTATCATTAAGAAATGTTCCTGCCCACCCCTGTGTTAACTACTGTTTTGTTATCTCGAGATATGGAGAAAATTATCTTTTATGAATAGTATACGTTCTTGGGTAGAACTTTACTTTGAAATGTATTAACAAGTGTTTGATCAGTGGAGCTTAGTAATGTGTGCTGATTGTACCGTCTGCAGCATTCGGAGCCCCGGCAGCATTGATGGGCATGTCCTGACATGGCACAGTCTGGTCTCAGTCTGCAGGCGACAAGCCCAGTTTCTGGTTGTGGTGCGCGTGGAGACACCTGGGCCACAGCTGTGGGAGCATGGGCTCCAATCTGAGGTCCACTCGATACAGTTGGAGATCGAGCCAAACGTCGGGCCGAACAGCCCACCCCTGTAGTCCTGACGTGTCTGCTCTGCTGGAAAGAAACACAGAAGAGGAAAACATTTGCTGTGTTCATCAAGCTGAAACTTGTTTGAAGTGGACTGCTTTGATGAGAACTCGTGAGTCAGAAAGTTCATATGCACTGAAATGTGGTAAACTGCTGCTCAGATGAGGTCAGCTAGCTAAGAATAGTGCCCACAGATGTTTCGTGTATATGTTTGACATTCCTGACACCTCTTTGGTATTGAAATCTGTTTATTTTTGACACAACCGAGATGAAAATGTCTCTGCAGTCTTCAGAGTAGCTATATTTGATGCTTTTACTATTTCACAAGTCTTAACAGCCTGACTTGATATTGCACTTATAATTCTTATAATTCTGAGTCATCTTTGTTGTTTGTTCATGTAGATCCTCAACCACATTACCTGCGGATGGATTTGAGGAAATGTTGTTGTCCACGCTGTCACACACCCACTCTTTGCAGCAGCGCCCTGGTAGTCTCACCAGCCGAGGTTTGAGGCACTTATCAGTGGGCCTCTTCAGATCATCACTGCACAGGGGCACGCAGGTCACCCCTCCTCCCAGACAGTGGCAGAGCTTGGCACAGGAAGGTTGAAATATCTGTCCCTCCTCCAGCCTCCTGCCATTCATCTCACAGCCCAGCTCATTCCGACCTGATCACAGCAAAGGGAGGATGACTTGGAGACGATGGAATGTTTTGTCGGTGAAAAAGATTTGGCTTGCTACATTAATGCTGTGCCAAGCATGGGATGAGTTCTGTGAAACAAAACAAGTAACAGCTACAGCTAGCTAACCAGTAAAACAGTTCACTGTAACCCAAATACAATTTCGGATCAGGTTTACTGTTATTAATCATTGGTAACGTCAGATCAACATAATGTTTGCAATTGAGATTCTTATAACTGGAAGTCATGGGAAGGGAGGGGCCGCTGTGAGATGTAGCGATCATAAGTTACTTGTATCCTAGACAGTGTTGGGCAGTAACGCGTTACTGTAATAATATTACTTTTCCCAGTAACTAAGTTGTGTAACTAATTACTTTTTAAAAACAGTAATATTATTACAGTTACTAACGCTGCGTTACTCGTTACTGAACGCACCATCCTTGACGTAAATCCACGACTGTGCGGCAGCTCAGCAGGACTTTGTTGTTCATGTCCACTAATAGCCAAACACTAAAGGAAGAAAGTAGAACTAGGGGGAGAGGCGTTGTTTCCACAGCTGTAAGTAGCTGCTGCCATTATTGTGTCACAGTCTGATGCAAATAAAATTGTCGTCTAGTCTAAACTCTGTGCGACCAGCAAAAACCTTTCAACCGTGAACATTTCTACATCTGATTTATTGAAGCATCTGCTGAAGCAGCACAGCGACGTGAAACTTACAGAAAGAAACCCCAGCAGCTGCTGTCACTGATGCTTGGACTCATCAGGAGAGAGTGGCGTTAACGCAACGTTTTGTAACTACTGCTCTTATGAACAGGCTGCATGTGCAGAAAAACATCCCCCCCCTCCCACGCTGTCATTTTGTGGGAAACACTGGAAAGTAATACAGTAACGTAACGAGTAATGTAACTAGTTACTTTTATCACCCAGGAAGTACAGTAATAATATTACTTTTTTAAGGAGTAATAAGTAACTAGTAATATATTACAATTTCTGAGTAAGTTGCCCAACACTGATCCTAGATGGCTATATTTGTAACATTATACACACGCAAGTTACCTCGAACTTCAATTGAATACCCAGTGGTCAAAATGTGGCCATAATAAGCTACTGAGTAGAGAACAGAGGGAAAATAGCTAAATTTGACAACTGAACATGCTTTTTGATGTATGTGGGGTACTAATGGCAAGTGAAGAGATGCCTTTTATTATTATTATTAATATTAATATTATTATTATTTATTATTATTATTATTATTATTATTATTTATTATTATTAATAACCAGGTACTAGGCAGGATAAATAAATAATTATATTACCTTTTAGTTAATTAGTCTTAAAATCATAATAACAATTCTAAATCATAAAGTTACATTTGAGTAATGGTAGCTGGATCACATTATAGTATATTACAATCAGCATATACATTTTTGTTGTTGTTTTGGAGTCTGTGTTGCGCTGGTTGCTGGCTCACTGGTCACTGGTCACTGGTTGCTTTTTAGTTTTCTCCACCTAGTTCTGGGTCTTCCTTGAGGCCACCTCCCAGCTGGACGTGCCTGGAACACCTCCCTAGGGAGGCGTCCAGGAGGCATCCTTACCAGATGCCCAAACCACCTCAAATGGCTCCTCTCAATGCAAAGGAGCAGCGGCTCTACTCTAAGCTCCTCGCGGATGGCTGAACTTCTCACCCTATCTCTAAGGGAGACACCAGCCACCCGCCCGAGGAAACCTATTTCGGCTGCTTTTCGTCACAATGGTGCGGTAAAGCGAGTGCAATACCGCCCCCGCTGCTCCGATTTTCTGGCCAATTTCCTGCTCCAGTCTCCCCTCACTCGTGAACAAGACCCCAAGGTACTAGAACTCCTTCACTTGGGATGAGGACTCATTCCCTACCTGGAGTTGGCACTCCACCGGTTTCCTGCTGAGAACCATGGCCACAGATTTAGAGGTGCTCATCCTCATCCCTACCGCTTCGCACTCTGCTGCGAACCGATCCAGTGAGAGCTGGAGGTCACGGACCAATGATGCCATCAGGGCCACATCATCTGCAAAAAGCAGTGACGAGATCCCAAGCCCACCGAACTGCAGCCCCTCCTCGCCACGACTATGCCTCCATATCCTGTCCATGAATATCACAAACAGGATTGGTGACAAAGCGCAGCCCTGGCAAAGGCCAACCCTCACCTGGAAAGAGTCTGACTTACTGTCTCGCTTTGGATGTACAGGGATTGGATAGTCCTGAGAAGGGCCCCCCTCACCCCATACTCCTGCAGCACCTCCCACAGTATCTCCCGGGGGTCATACGCCTTCTCCAGATCTACAAAGCACATGCAGACTGGATGGGCATACTCCCAAGCGCACTCCAGGATCCTTGTGAGAGTAAAGAGCTGGTCAGTGGTTCCACGACCGGGACGAAAACCACATTGTTCCTCTTCAATCTGAGGTTCAACTATCGACCAAACCCTCCATTCCAGCACCTTGGGGTAGACTTTACCGGGGAGGCTGAGAAGTGTAATAAACCCATGTAATTGGCAAAGACTCTCTGGTCCCCCTTTTTGAACAGGGGAACCACCACCCCAGTCTGCCACTCCTTGGGCACCGTACCCGACTTCCAGGCAATGTTAAAGAGAAGTGTCATCCAAGAAAGCCCCTCCACACCCAAAGCTTTTAGCATTTCTGGGCGGATCTCATCAATCCCTGGGGCTTTGCCACTGTGGAGTTGTTTGACTACGTCAGTAACTTCCTCCAGGGAAATTGACGAGAAACCTCAATCAGCCTCCAGCTCTGCCTCTACTAGAGAGGGCGTGTCAGTGGCTGTTCCAAGTTACTGTGGTTCAGTTTTATGTGGTTCAGTTTTATGTGAGGTTACAACCCGTTCCCAAATAGGCAAAGATAGATTGTGGTAGATCGTGGAGCTCACTATGTGGCTCTGGGTTGCTCCTAGCAAACCAATAATTGCTGGTTGATGTAAAACGCATCACTACCACAGACACCAGATTTAAAAACTCGGGTATACTGTGAATATAGAGAGAGTGATCTGGCGGTGATAGGCTTAATCAGCATTGCGTGAACTCGTTTGGCGAGGGCTTGATTGTAACAGACACTAATTTATTTGTAATAATCCTGCACTCCAACTTTAAATAATGAATCATCATGATTGATTTATGTGAATGTAAAAACACCCACAAGGTTGCTCTGCTGAATTGCACTGCCTCTGGTACAATAAGGTATTTCTTTAAAAAATTTTAAACTAGATTTTAAATACTGTGTATTTTGTACACTTGGTAATATATATATATATATATAAATAATAATAATAATAATAATAATAATTTAAAAAATATATATATATATGTTTATAAACACATAGTACATATCCATCCAGACACGGGAAGAACATGCAAACTCCTCACAGAAAGGCCTGGGCAACCGTGCTAACCACTGCATCACTGTGTCGCCCCACAGTACATATATTAAAAATAAATATGTTTTCTATTATTCCGACTTTTCATACATAATACATATTAAAATATTTTGCATCCTACAAATCAAGCACGGATATATCACTTTTGATTACATGTTGATTCTGAAAATTAAGATTTTCAGTTTTGGTTCTGTGTTATAAAAATCCAGCAAGGAATGTGACACTTAAATATAAAGTGTCATATTCTAAAAATATATTTTATATTATGCAACAATTGGAATACACTTTTGATCAGATAGACAGAAGAGTGTTTGAGTCCAAAGATGCTTCTGTCCATGTTAAATGGCCTTCTGAGAGGTGAAACAGGTGAGAAAAGGGTGCTAAAGTTGTATCAGTAGTATTAAAAGTAGGACTACAGATCCAAACTTTTTAGTTTTCTCCACCTAGTTCTGGGTCTTCCTTGAGGCCACCTCCCAGCTGGACGTGCCTGGAACACCTCCCTAGGGAGGCGTCCAGGAGGCATCCTTACCAGATGCCCAAACCACCTCAAATGGCTCCTCTCAATGCAAAGGAGCAGCGGCTCTACTCTAAGCTCCTCGCGGATGGCTGAACTTCTCACCCTATCTCTAAGGGAGACACCAGCCACCCGCCCGAGGAAACCTATTTCGGCTGCTTTTCGTCACAATGGTGCGGTAAAGCGAGTGCAATACCGCCCCCGCTGCTCCGATTTTCTGGCCAATTTCCTGCTCCAGTCTCCCCTCACTCGTGAACAAGACCCCAAGGTACTAGAACTCCTTCACTTGGGATGAGGACTCATTCCCTACCTGGAGTTGGCACTCCACCGGTTTCCTGCTGAGAACCATGGCCACAGATTTAGAGGTGCTCATCCTCATCCCTACCGCTTCGCACTCTGCTGCGAACCGATCCAGTGAGAGCTGGAGGTCACGGACCAATGATGCCATCAGGGCCACATCATCTGCAAAAAGCAGTGACGAGATCCCAAGCCCACCGAACTGCAGCCCCTCCTCGCCACGACTATGCCTCCATATCCTGTCCATGAATATCACAAACAGGATTGGTGACAAAGCGCAGCCCTGGCAAAGGCCAACCCTCACCTGGAAAGAGTCTGACTTACTGTCTCGCTTTGGATGTACAGGGATTGGATAGTCCTGAGAAGGGCCCCCCTCACCCCATACTCCTGCAGCACCTCCCACAGTATCTCCCGGGGGTCATACGCCTTCTCCAGATCTACAAAGCACATGCAGACTGGATGGGCATACTCCCAAGCGCACTCCAGGATCCTTGTGAGAGTAAAGAGCTGGTCAGTGGTTCCACGACCGGGACGAAAACCACATTGTTCCTCTTCAATCTGAGGTTCAACTATCGACCAAACCCTCCATTCCAGCACCTTGGGGTAGACTTTACCGGGGAGGCTGAGAAGTGTAATAAACCCATGTAATTGGCAAAGACTCTCTGGTCCCCCTTTTTGAACAGGGGAACCACCACCCCAGTCTGCCACTCCTTGGGCACCGTACCCGACTTCCAGGCAATGTTAAAGAGAAGTGTCATCCAAGAAAGCCCCTCCACACCCAAAGCTTTTAGCATTTCTGGGCGGATCTCATCAATCCCTGGGGCTTTGCCACTGTGGAGTTGTTTGACTACGTCAGTAACTTCCTCCAGGGAAATTGACGAGAAACCTCAATCAGCCTCCAGCTCTGCCTCTACTAGAGAGGGCGTGTCAGTGGCTGTTCCAAGTTACTGTGGTTCAGTTTTATGTGGTTCAGTTTTATGTGAGGTTACAACCCGTTCCCAAATAGGCAAAGATAGATTGTGGTAGATCGTGGAGCTCACTATGTGGCTCTGGGTTGCTCCTAGCAAACCAATAATTGCTGGTTGATGTAAAACGCATCACTACCACAGACACCAGATTTAAAAACTCGGGTATACTGTGAATATAGAGAGAGTGATCTGGCGGTGATAGGCTTAATCAGCATTGCGTGAACTCGTTTGGCGAGGGCTTGATTGTAACAGACACTAATTTATTTGTAATAATCCTGCACTCCAACTTTAAATAATGAATCATCATGATTGATTTATGTGAATGTAAAAACACCCACAAGGTTGCTCTGCTGAATTGCACTGCCTCTGGTACAATAAGGTATTTCTTTAAAAAATTTTAAACTAGATTTTAAATACTGTGTATTTTGTACACTTGGTAATATATATATATATATAAATAATAATAATAATAATAATAATAATTTAAAAAATATATATATATGTTTATAAACACATAGTACATATCCATCCAGACACGGGAAGAACATGCAAACTCCTCACAGAAAGGCCTGGGCAACCGTGCTAACCACTGCATCACTGTGTCGCCCCACAGTACATATATTAAAAATAAATATGTTTTCTATTATTCCGACTTTTCATACATAATACATATTAAAATATTTTGCATCCTACAAATCAAGCACGGATATATCACTTTTGATTACATGTTGATTCTGAAAATTAAGATTTTCAGTTTTGGTTCTGTGTTATAAAAATCCAGCAAGGAATGTGACACTTAAATATAAAGTGTCATATTCTAAAAATATATATTTTATATTATGCAACAATTGGAATACACTTTTGATCAGATAGACAGAAGAGTGTTTGAGTCCAAAGATGCTTCTGTCCATGTTAAATGGCCTTCTGAGAGGTGAAACAGGTGAGAAAAGGGTGCTAAAGTTGTATCAGTAGTATTAAAAGTAGGACTACAGATCCAAACTAGTGTGTTTTTGCTTGAGTGTATTCTGATCGCACCGACACACTGTCCCGGCCCTCCAGGGGGGCTGGCGCTGTAGTCACACTGTAGCCCTTGGTGGGTGTCACAGGGCAGCCGGTCGGTGCAGGCCTCGCCCTCCTGCCTAGCACACACCTGGCAGCACCCACAGCTGTCCAACATCTGACGAACACCAGCAGGGCAGCGCAGCACGGTGGGCGGGCACTGACACGGCCCAATACACAGCTGGCACCACACCTACAGTGAGAGGAACAAAATAACACCTACTGTTTATACTAGCTTGTTGGTGCTAATATCTGGCTCCACTGGTATTTAAAAAAGGTTTAGGGCACAAGTTTTCATTCCCTTGCACTGGACGGGGCTAAAACTGAAGTTTCATATGTCTGTATCTTAAAATCTCAGCATACAACACAGAAACTATTTGTGGGGCTAGATACTAACTCAGGTTATGTGGAAAAGTACTGACCCTTCAATTGCTGCAAAAAAAGATGTATTAATATATTACATACAGTTTTATAAATCTCTACTATATTGCATGTCCCAGGGCTTTTTTTTTTTTTACACTGGATGGAAGAGGTCAGTGTTTCTACTGTTCACTGAAGTCAGATTTCAGCAGAAGTACCTGTACTTGTTCTTCAGGTACTTGTACTGTTGACTCTCCTGTAAACTAGCAGAACAAACAGGAAGATGCCCTGTAGTCTGTAGTCGCAGACAGTCGACACATGTTAACCACATGTTGTAAGTATAAGTATAACTATATAGACTGAATATAACTGAATATAGAAATGCACTTTTCAGGTCTAGTTTAGATGAATTACTGCAGAACTCGGTTTGAGTCAGCTGTATATTTATGCAGCTCTACACACAGGTTCAGACATGTGACAGCAGCATAGTTTCTAAAGAGTCAGGCAATTTTAATTAAAATATGTTTGTAGAATATAACAAATACACCAACTAAATCATGACCAAATTTAAGGCTGCAATGCTATCAAACTGTTCACTCATATTCACTTATTTGCATTAGTGCTTTGGAATGAAACAAAACTCTGTTGTAGAATACTTCAAGTGTGACTGCAGCCTGTTCTCACTTTCACAGGCAAAGGAATTTTGTTGAATTGGCTGCAGGCCAAAGTCAACTAACACCCAGAATGGTTCAGATCTAGATATATATATATCTTCTATATACAGTATGAAACCACTGACAGACTGACAGACAGACATCACTTCTTTTTATGGGGAGGGAGCATTTACTGACCGGCCATTATAGTGAAAAGATTAAGCACATCTCAAAAACTATTCAGACATTAGAATAGTATGCACAAACATGCTTTGGTCTTTGATAAACACTAGATTCAAACAGATTCTTCTGCCCTAATGGATTCATCAGCAGAGGACAACAGTGATTAGGAAACACACTGACTGATTTTTTTATCTGAGCGTGAAGTCCTATGAGTATTAGCTGATTTACATTCAAGAGTTATTTTTGATTTTCATGTCATGCTTATCATTCATGGGACTACAAGACAAAAATACTAGAAAGGCGCAATACAAATACGGAGCATTTACATATTATAACACAATATGTATTACAATTTCAAATGCAGCATGTATATGTGCCAAATTTAAAATAACTTGGATGCCAACTAGCAGAAAAAAAGTCTAAAGCTTTCTACCAATTGGCTAACTTAAAGGTTTCGTATTTCAACAGCCCACTGAACCTTTGTGCGTTATCCATGCTTTAAACAATCTGTTTTTTGTTTTTCTTAACAATATATTTAGTGGTTCCCAGTAAAAAGACAAAACAATAGAACACAAAATGAAACTCACTTTCTATGTCACTGAGATGGCACATTGAACAAATCTACTCTTATAGACTGTCCAGTTTCAACATTGACATCTCAGCTGGGCACATACATAGCTACACTTATTTTTTAATGTAACTTTTACACATTATAATGCTCAGTAACATACTGAGATAGCTTTATGGCCTCCTGCTGAAGCTTGTTTTACTATCGTAGTTTGTGTGCTTGTTGCTGTGTGTTTGTTATTGTATGGTCTTGGAGTTTTGTTGTGTTTGAGGTATTCATGTTCTGCAGAACAGGAACCTGCTGAAAATCAGTTCTATACTGAGTCAGGCCCGATTGCTCTTAATCTTTTCCTGTTTAAATAAATAAATAAAAAACAAAAAAATAAAAAAATACTCTATGGACAGGTTTTAAGTTTAGTCCACATTTTATTGCTGTGATTTCCCCTGATATGATGATTAACGGAAATCCTTTGCTTTTTATTGCTCCCTCCAATAAAGTGTGCTATTATGAAAAACAACATGCAGGGACATCCTCAGCCCAACCACCACTATGGTAAGTATAGAAAGAAGGCTTTCACATATCACCCACAGCACAGTCTAAAGCATCACTATGCAGAGAACTGATATTCTGTGATTAGATTACTAATGCAAATGAAAAAAGGTTTGTGGCTAATGATATGACCTGCATTTTACAGAGAGACTATAAATATGTATCTCATTTAGGCAGGCCTCACCTGAGTGATGATACACAACAGCAAAAACCAAAGCAGCTGGGTGTCTCTTCTGTCCATCTTCGTCACCTCTGTCTTCTGTGCTCCTTTTGTCCAGCCTCCTCTGGAGAACATTGTACATGTTTTCCTGAAGCTGCCTACCTCCATTCACTTTTATAGTCTAGGTTCTGATGTCACAGGCGGTGGACTGCAAAGTAAATAGTTACTGGAGAAAAATGAATACTCTCAGGCCGTCTCCGCATTGTTGCAGCAAACCTTTACCACTGCCACCCTCTGCCCTGGATGGTCGTTACCTAAATACAATATTTCCCAGATGTTGTGCATGGTAAATAAGAGGATAGCTCCCTGAATTAATTAGTTGCAAAGTGTAGGTGTCAGATTTGCATGAATCATCACAAAAACATATGCTGGGTCAGGTTAGCTTATTAATTAGCTTAATTTACCCTTTTCACTTGGCTAAAAAGAAAGAAAATACCAGAGTTACTTTAGGCGCGCACTTTATGATGCAAACCAGAGGGTTACTTTATTTTCTTTAAAGGTACAATGTGTAAGAACCGAGACTCTCCACCAGCCGAATTCAGAATCCAAAAAAAATAGGGGGCAGAACATTATTATAGGATGGTGATGGTGTAGTGGTTAAGACACATGACTTTGGTGTGAGAGACCTGGGTTCAGTTCCCCACACTTAACACCTAGTTGCTCCAGAGGTGTGCAAATTATCTGACATATATAACAATTGTAAGTCGCTTTGGATAAAGTCTAAAATGAGGCAATGTAATGTTTTCACGTACCATAAGTGCTGCTAACTGCAGCTCATTTAGCCATGCAGCTAACTTAGCAGTCCTATTATCCCAGAATGGGCACGAGAACCAGGCTTTGCAAATGGGCTCAGCAGTGCCTTTCAGTGAACATGGCCTGTTTAATGACAGGAAATACAGTATGGTGATTACCGCAGCAGTCAAAACTAAAATGAGACTATGTGTTAGACTTACATTTCACAGGCCATAGAAACATGACAACAGCTGAAAGCTAATGTTGCTCCGGATAACTGTTTACTAACAACAAAGCAAGTCCCCGGTAAATTATGATGTAAAATGACAATGATTCAGTGTCTAAAAACTTAATTTACTGCTCACTATCAAGTATCTGTAGTGTCTGAGTGTGTTATGAGAAACTAATGAGTGAACAAGGGAGTGGATTCAGACCCAGCTACTGGTGTGTTTACAGCTTTCTACAACCCCAAATTCAGTTCAATTCAATTCAATTCTTCTTTTAAAGCACCAGTTGCTTTAATGAAATAAAATAAATACATTATCATTTCATTTAGAGTTAATATCAATATCAGATTCAGGTCCATTAAAGCAGCTGCTGGACTGCTAGTTCACAGATGTTAGTGTGTTTGTACTGTATGTGTGTAAGCCAACTACATGTGAATGGGGATTTGCCTCCACCTAGTGGTTGAATTAGATCAATACATGCACAGGCGAGCAACTTCCTTATATTCACGTATTGCACTGTACACAGGCACTCTGACTGAGTAGAATGATTGATACCCAATGTATTTACATTCTACAACTCTGTTCATAAGTGACGACAAAAACCACACCATATCAAAAAGTTAATGCGAACACCTTTACTTAAAACCACCTCCTACCTGGCACCTATTTCTAGGGAAAACGCCTAAAATCACATATCCGAAATAAATCAGTAATATCTCCTCAACCATTATGCCTAGATGCATAATTCTGGTCTCCTTTGAAAGGTCAGAAGCTAAGGAATATAAATCCATTGTAGATTAACATATTTATTTTACCATTACAGACTACATGGATATGAAATACAGAAAAAAATATAATATTTTCATCCTCTGCCTGGTAAAAAAAGCTTTATTTTGATGCAATAAACCATCAAAACCATCCTAAGGTAGACTATTATGCACCTGAATATCTTCTAATACACCTAGAATACAACTGTAACTGTAAATTTGATGAAAAGAAACTGATATACAACAGTTATTACACAATCTTTCAAAAATAAACCAGGCGAATGTCCATGTTTTGGCCATATTTACTGTTTATATTTTCACTTTTATTGGGAGTGATCTTCAAAACGTTATTTCTCTCCATACAACCACGTTCCAAATAACATAAAGCTTCCAAAACATTGAAATATTGATGAAAACAGTCAATATAAATGACCAAAAGTACTCCCATGCTTTACAGGCCCACAGCATCCTACAGGGCTGTGGGTGGGCTCATTTTGTTCGTCTCGATTTCAGGCATATCCTGCTTATCTGTGTGGCCCCTACAGGTCGCCAGCAGAGACCGATGAAGGTCGCCTCCGCCAAATTACACTCTTCTTCTGCTCTCATACCTCGTGACACAAACGAAACTGAAGACCGCAGCCGACCTCACCAAGATGGCGGCGTGCCAGACGTCTCTGTGGACACAAAGTTTTTGAAGTATTTTGTGAGTCCTTTCACAATAAACATGGCATTTGTTTTAACACTGGAATTCCCAGAAATTCCCAATTCACCAACGACATTGGCCTCTTCAAGACTCTGCAGTCTACTTCCATCTGAAGGACAGAGGACACTCGTTTGAGGACCACCAGGTGCACATTTTAGACAGAGAAGATGGATGGTTTGAAAGAGGTGTCAAGGAAGCATCTACACCAGGGTCGAGAAGCCGTCATTGAACAGAGGAGGGGGTCGATAACTATGACCTGGATGACTGAGAATCTTCATAGACAACGTATCAACACTGTGTTTTGAGCGGTCATGATGTTCTGCTGTTGTGTGTCTGACTTGCTGGCAGTTTTGCTCTGGAATACTTGGTGACCTCTGACTACAGAAGTTTTCGTGTGGTATGGGGCACCCATGAACTGGTGTAATGAATTTGATTTATCATCATCCACAGACTGATGACATTAGTTAAATAAGCAAGGATACTGTAAGCATAAGATTTTAGTTCACTGAAGCCCGCGCCTGTGCTGTACTGGGTTTTCTTTTGGACCTGGAAAAAAAGTTGTTGTCACTGTATAATTCGCACCCTACAAGAGTACATTTATTTGTCAAATTCAACAGGTTATAGAGTGACACTGAGTTTGTAACGCGCTTCTGCTACATAGCAGACAATATGCAGTAATACAGAAGCAATTATAAAAATGGTAAACAGAAATAAACTACATTCAGTGGAGCAGTGCTGAGGATGAATTTGAGTTTAAAAGTCTGATAGCTTGGGGGAAAAAGCTGCTCTGCAGTCTGGTGGTGCTGCAGCAGAAACTTCTATATCTCTTCCCAGAAGGCAGCAGGGTGAACAGGCTGTGGCTGGGTGGGTACTGTCCTTTAGTATCCTTTGGGCTCTGCAGACACCTCACCTCACCGATATCACTGATGCTCGGGAGATGGGTACCAATGATCTTCTGAGCAGTTTTAATCACCCGCTGCAGAGCCCTCCGGTCAGGATGAATCTGTAGTAATTTATACACAGTAGTGGAAATTTCTAAGTACATTCAGTTAAATAGTATAATTTTGTTGTACTTCACTTGAGAATTTCCATTTTATCCTACTTTTTACTTCTCCACTAAATTTAAGAGGGAAATATTGTACTTTGTACTCTACTACATTTATTTGACTGCTTGAGTAACTTTGCAGAAAAATATTAAAAAACCTTTGATTAGCGTCTATAATAAGATACAGTTTTACAGTAAATTCAACCACCTTACAGTATAGAAAATAGTTAGAATCAGCTTACCTCAACCAACTACTACAACATTAAAATGCTGATTATAATAAATATGTAATGATTGTCCACTGGTATAACATATAACAATATAACTCTGACAGAGGCCATTCTGCTGCACAATGACTAAAATTTGCTGATAATACTCAAATAATTTTACTTAAGTACAGTTTTGATTGAAGGACCTTTACTTATTATGGAGTATTTCTACAGAGTGGTAAAGTAAAATATCCAAACACTTCGATGTCCACCAAAGGTAGATGGATGACTGGCTGCTCAGATGTTTCTTGGACTGATGTTAAAAAAAAAAAAGGATTGCATTTAAGTGGATAATTATCTAATCCCTTTGTTATATTTGAGTTTAATTTAAAAGCTTTGGCTTTTTAACTAGAAAGAGTCAAATCTTCAGTCTAAAAAATAACAAAGTCTGTGTTCAAAGCCCATCTCATTAAATTTGTTTGTAACAGTTGAATACAAACTCCTTGTCTGGTCATTAACCCTCCCGCATCCTTAGAAACAACAAATGCAGTGACTTTGAATTGATGTACTTGACAATGTCTTATAGTTTGTTTTAAAGTTTTAAATGTATGTATTATTTGCTTATTTAGAGCCTAGCCCACAGTAAATTCATGTATTGCGGTACATGATATACCACCCTTTGGTGGTGCTGTTGAATATGTTTTGGCCTGAGATGACATAAACAGTATTCTGAACGTTCAGTTATCAGCACCAGCGACAGAATAAAACTAAGTAGTCAAGTCAAGTCAATTTTATTTATATAGCCAAATATCACGAATCACACCATCTCAGTATGTACAGCATGGCGCTGATAGTTAGACCCTCGATTCAGATAAGGGAAAACTGGAAAAATCCCTTCAGGCTCAAGAGGAGCAGCAGAGAAGGGATCCCTCTCCCAGTATGGACAGACAACAACACAACATCACAGTATATACATTACATTATATGAACTTTATTCTTCTACTGCACTATATCTCATAGAGAACATTGTACTTTTTCATCCACTAAATTCGTCTGACAGCTTTAGTTACTAGTTACTTTTCAGATTACAATTCTTTAAACCTTTCCTGTCCAGTGGAAACCATGTATCCATGCCAACCTGTTTTTCCTTGAAAGAGATCTATTTTTAGTTCCAGTATCAGCACGTGATTTCCCACTGACAATAAGGAACCCCCCTCTCCCATAAATGTCAAACTTGAGCAAGAGGAAATCAACACCAGTTACCTGTCAAGGTAAATAGTTGGAAATAGAAGGCTGATTGACAGGATCTGTACAGTAGGCCAATCTATCCTCTAGACAGAATGCTTTCTCACTGTTTCTGTGAAATAATAATTAGTCATTTAGCTGAAATTGGCTAACTTAAATGAAGGGACGTACATAAATTGTCGATGCAGCCATCACCACAGTAATTTCGATTTTGGAGTCTAGTGACCTGTGTGTGTATGTGTGTGTATGTGTGGCGTAAGGCGGCATAAATGTAATGTCTTTTGTCCTACTGTTGGTATTTCAAGCAGAGGTGAATAGATCTCAGGGGACTGTTTGGACGGACACATCTCGATGTCTGTTGACCTCACTTCAGTGCAGTCACTTCAGTGATCACAGGTTAAGGTTTTTTTTTTATCTGATGTTAATTTATGTGAATCTCCAAAATCCCTCCTGACCTGCAGATTATCCAGAAATCAAGTGACATGCGATCTTTACACCTGAGACAATGTTTATGGGGTAAAATAATGTAGAACACTGAAGGCTAAAATAAAATGGTCAATGACATTTGAATCAGTGCATAAAATGATTAAAGCACAAGTCTGGAGATATTCTGTATTTCTCTTATTTTCAACAAAACCCATGAAATGACACAAACCAACAATGAATGAATGTAACAAGTACTGTGTGTGAATCAAAGCCTGATATCTATTCTTCCTCTGTGCCATAGAGCTCTATTGTTGTTCCAAAAACTGTTAAAACACATCAATGAGCCACACTGTTGCACTGGTGACATGTTCCTTCATTACCATGAACACACACACTCATGGCTGTACCCCCCCCCCCCCCCATTGAGGTCACTGAGGTCTGGACTCAGTATTTTTTGTGTATATAACAAAGGTTGTGAAATAACTGAATAAAAAATAACTTCGCTTTGGTGCAATTGACCTTTTGTGTACAGGTTCACTAAGACACCCAAATAAAAAATCAAAGCTCAGCTTTGGGAAGGGAGGATATAAGGGGACAAGAGAGGAAAAGAAAGAGAGGGTCATGGACATGAGAGAGGAAGAGCAGACTGCCCACTGTGACTGACAGGATTAGCAGTGTGTCCCTGTGCTGCTCACCACAAACAAAAACTGTCCGGATCCAATTCAAACAATGTAGTTACCAGAGAGATATATATGTTCTTTGGTAAATAAAGAGGAACCTTTAGGCTCAATTTAACAATGCAGACACCTAGCATAATTACAGTGTAATAACATATTATTATTATATGAAAATTGTACAACACAAATTTTTCTTACATTTATGTCCTGTAAGAAACACATTTTTATAATTCAACTCAAAATGATACAAACACAAAGATGAAAAAAAGAAGGTGTATATAATTATACTAACTGACTTTGCAGGAGAGACACGTGAGGAGTCAGAGAGAGAGGGACCGACATGTAAAACAGAGCGTGACAGACAGCAAACAATAGATGGTGTGTGTAGTGTGAATTTCCCTTTACACGAACTCTTTAGTTAAACATTGACAGCATTTGTTTCATGTATCATTTTAGCCTTTTAGTTTGTAGGCTGTAAAATTTAACCTGATTCTCAAGCTACAGCCCGCTGACATGGTTTTAAAGCTGTTGTTAACCAATTTCCGCTCTCCAGGCATCTTAAAACGCACTTATTTAGATCAGGGAAATCAAAGTTTTTATTTGCAACTGAACCTCTAAAGGGACTTCAGTTTTTGGACTTTGATCTTTCTGTGTAGTTTATTTTGACTCAGTTCCACATTCCCCAAATACTCACTGAAATGTAGATTAATCCTCAGCTGAAAATAGTCCCAGCAAATATACTTTCCCACTTGATTGAGTAAAATCTGATAAACTACAGGGACAGGGTTTTAGGAAGTGTCCGAGCCTTTAGTAAAAATTAAACTTTATATTTGTGACCTGTTGCAAAAGATTTACAACTTCACTAGGAACCAGTGGGTTTAGAGCTGAGAGCCACAGACAGGGTGGGGAAGACTCTGCTTTTCTTATCAGCAATGATTGATTGACTACTGTAGGATCAGTAGCTGATTGATTGCTTAAGACCTCTTCAACTGTGTTCAGTGTGATCTCATTATAGCCAGTTGAATCCTATTTGGTGAAATTAAGATCCACTCCAGCTCACGCTAATGCTACACTACTTGCAGGTTAACTCAAGACTTCATAGATGACTCTATAGAGGGAGATGTAGCCCACTTAGATACACTATGCAATGGAAACTGACGCGTCTAGTGGAATGTATAGTAAGATGAATTCCAGTTGTTGTGTGTGTTGATGTATTTTATGTATAATACATCTGTGAATTCAAATATTTATAAATATAAAACTATAACACAGTCACAGCACTTTGGTTTAAGCATACTTCCAGGGTAAATTCAAATTCTCTCATTCACAGCAAAACACAGTGCATTCTGTTGAGTAGTCAGATGGGTCAGTCACACGGGGTGGCCTGGTGGCTGCAGAAAGCCTCAGTCATCCCAGTAGTAGTATAACTGGTTGTAAAACTGCTGGGACAACTGGGAAGGAAGTAGGTATAGTTGTTGCTTCCAGGTGTTACAGCCCCAAGAGACTGCAGATTCACAAACAGACGGATCCTGCTTTCACATGCTGACCGCCTGAGAATGTTTGACATTCCAACTGTGCATCCTTTTAGGGTTGGGAAAGTCTGAGGGGGAATGAGTGCCCTATTGTTGGTGGTTAATTACACAGATCAGGGCTCGTCAACTCCAGATTCTGTTCAGCTCCAAGTTCCAGCTCTGTTAACATCTCATAGTGTGTTTGGAGTATACCCCCACTGGCCACTTTATTAGGTACAATTGATCAATTGTTTGTTAACACCAATAGCTCATCAGCCAATCACATGGCAGCAACTCAATCCATTTAGGCATGTAGACGAGGTCAAGACAACTTGCTGATGTTCAAAGCGAGCATCAGAAAGGGGATTTAAGTGCCAGACGGGCTGCTCTGAGTATTTCAGAAACTGCTGATCTACTGGGATTTTCACGCACAACCATCTCTAGGGTTTACAGAGAATTGTCCAAAAAAGAGAAAATATCCAGTGAGCGGCAGTTGTGTGGATGAAAAAACCTTGTTGATGTCAGAGGTCAGAGGAAAATGGGCAGACTGGTTCCAAATGACAGACAGGCAACAGTAAGTAAAATAACCACTTGTTACAACCAAGGTATGCAGAATACCATCTCTGAATGCACAACACATTGAACCTTGAAGCAGATGGGCTTCAGCGGCAGAAGACCACACCGGGTGCCACTCCTGCCAGCTAAGAACAGGAAACTGAGGGTTCAGTTCACACCACCAAAACTGGACAACAGAAGATTGGAAAAACGTTGCCTGGTCTGAGTCCTGATTTCATCTGCAACATTCAGATAGTAGGGTCAGAATTTGGCGTAAACAACATGAAAGCATGGATCCATCCTGCCTTATATCAACGGTTCAGGCTGCTGGTGGTGGTGTTATGGTGAGGGGGATATTTTCTTGCCACACTTTGGGCCCCTTAGTACCAACTGAGCATCGTTCAAATGCGACAGCCTACATGAGTATTGTTGCTGACCATGTCCATCCCTTTATGACCACAGCGTACCATCTTCTGATGACTACTTCCAGCAGGATAATGCGCCATTTCACAAAGCTCAGATCATCTCAAACTGGTTTCCTGAACATGACATTGAGTTCACTGAACTCCAATGGGCTGCACAGTCAGGAGATTCACATCATGGATGTGCAGCTGACAAATCTGCAGCAACTGCATGATCATGGTATCTTAGTTGACTAACAGTATTTACAGTGCATGTGTAGCTCCTTGAAGTGGCACAGAATCCAGAGATATCGGAGATCACGGGTCATGTATGAAATGATTTCCCTTTCTCTACACCTCCTTTAAATCACCTCTTTAATCTGCAGCCTACCTCCACATTTTCTGGGGATTGATGTAATTATGGGCTTACTGAATTGCTAGTTGTTCTGGGATCACCCTGGGTGGCTGTCATTATGGAGCCTGTACAGTATATTTGTGTGGTATTCATTTTTAAACATTTTTGACCTGAGGAGGATCCGACTGGATTATAAGGTTGTCTACATAAATAAATCATTTTGTGGTTTAGAGTCGGTGTGCAGATGTTACTCTTTTCACTGCCTTCTCAATAAACACTTCTTTTAGCTAAACATATGATTAGTCCATTTAAATATTTAATTTCTGTGTAATTGCACTAAAGTCAGGGCACTTCCACCAGCAGGGAATATAACACCAAGGTATGTGTAACACCTAGGCTAATTTTGAGGAAACCAATGTAAATTCGCAGCAGAGCTTCATCAGAGCCATGACCTTAGACTTTTAAAAGATATGGTGTGGTGGTGTTAACAAATCTGTCTGAAAATACTGAAAAGACTAAAACCAATAATGTATTAATCCACTAAGGTCCACTGTTAAAAACACATCAATGAGTCACACTGTTGCACTGAGTTCCTTCATTACAATGAACACACTAGTTTATTTTGACTCAGTCGCACATACACCGTCCTGCTGCCACAAATACTTACTAGAGAACCAAATGTGGATCAATCCGCAAATGAAAATAGTCCCAACAAATGACATAATGTAACAGGTAAACTACTGTACCCGGCTGTCTTATGTAACTACTGAAACTTTTTAAAGATGAAACTGTATTTGTGACCCGTTATTATAGATTTACATCTTCAGTAGAAACCAATGGACTTGGGGCTGATATGTTGGATGGATCGCTCTTACTAGTAGTATTGCAAGTATCCATTGTTACACAGATCTCTCACTTTACTGATCCTTGTACTTTGTTCCTCAAATCTAAGTCGCTTTGGATAAAAGCATCTGCCAAATGAAAGAAGTAAAGTAAAAAAAGATTACCATATTTTTGACTTGCAGGCATTTACAATAGCTAGACAGTGGCGTGATTACAAAATAATGAAAATCTATCAAAATGCTCTGCACTGACAATATAGCACAAAATGCATTCAATTTAATCACATTTCACAATGGTCATTGACATGAGGCATCCAAGTTTGTTTTTTTAGGCACTTTTCTTTTCCTTCCCACACCTCCACACTTCAGGCAAGGTCGTACAAATGCCAATTCACACACAGAGGTATTTCCAACTTTTATTGAAACAGAACCCTGAAAGTAAACAATTAAAAAAAACATGTTTTCAATCAAGCAAATGGTTTATTAACATGTACAACCAAGGACTGAAATTTAGGGTCCCATCTGAACACAACAAGATGCAGTTAGTAAAGTCTGTCAGGATGAGAAGCAGAAGACCAGCCAGGCCTGGATTGTTCCAGTTTATCCAGCGAGGCAGCGTTGCATAGAAGAGTGGTGCATGTAAAACAAGTGACCTATTAATCATTAGAGTTTAGTCAAGCACTGTGTTCCTGCACACAGGTACATTATTCCAACACCAAAGGAAACCATCCACAGGCAGCTACATGGGTATGGAAGGGAATATTTTGAGTGAATAAGTAAAATAAAAGAAATCACTAAATCTTCAGAAGAACTTGTTGATCATCTCAGCTCAAGATTATCATCTCCACACCGCACAATCAAATATCCACACATTAATGAGACGAAGTTGAGGAACTGAGGTAAGTTTTTCACAGTTCAATAAATTAACCAAAGTACATCATGGCCTGTGTTTAGCTAAAGGTGGGTAAACATCAGCACCGAAGTAAACCCATTTCTCACAATGCATCGGTAAAAACAGAAAGAAACAGCCAGGCAACTGACAACAACCAATGGCTGTGTTGCTTATTCCAAACCCATGCGATGCGTTTGCAATCCAAGGAAAGCTGCACACACCCAACAAAAACTGTGGTGACATGAAATAAATAGCTGTTGCTTTGAAATCTGACAGGTTTGTCTCCAACTGTGGTATGTCTACGGTGGAAAAAATGAAACAATGGCTTAGTAAAGAAAAGGTGAAAATGTGCAGAGACATGAGGTAGTACAATCAAATTTAAATAACTCAGGTTCCCAGTTTAGCTCAACATATAAGAAACTTCAGCAAATTCTTCCATTCTGTTTCTGCCCGTCTTCTGACCTTTGGTTCACAGCAAAAATCTCAGTATCCAGCTGTGGTTCACTGTATAATTGTTCCAAAATGCTTCTAAACTTGTTATTTACATTTCACTTTTGATCACAGGCACAATTACAAGCAATATTTCACCAACACTTACATTACTATTATAATGATTTCTCAACAAGAAACAAATCCACATCACAGTTTAGAACCTATAATGCACGTAAACGTTATGAAATAACTCTGGGGCTTTGCACCTTTAACATGAATGGAACCTGTTTAAACACAAAGTCTTCAGCTCCCTTTGAAACCGTGATTTTACTCAACAAATAAATGGTCCACAGAACAGTTAAATGCAAAAAATAATCAATTCACATCTCATTCCCAATGACCACATAGGCACTTCCTTAGCGCGCATATTACATTTTTCGTTCCCTTCCATACTTAAATTCTAAAGACTGAAGAAACTAAAACATCCAGACCATATATCCTGAATTATTTATTATTAGTGTCAGATCAAATCAAAGCAGTTTCTCTCGAGCCACATTTAACCTGACAAGCAATTTCAAGGCACCATAGGTATCAAGAATTCAGTAGAAATCAAATTACAAAGTGTAAAAAATAAGTTAAATGACAGGCCAAATAACCTGCTCTGCGCACTGGGGAGTGGAGTGAAATAACATGGGGCATGTGAAAAGCTTACATGTCTCCAGATATAAATTAACATTCATTCTATCACATCTACTTTGGGGAATATTTCTTACTTTTCTACTTTTTTCACTTTAGTTTTCCGAAATGTACTGCTAACGGTGTTTCACTGAAGATGCATATCTGAGCACTAAATGGAGGGACTGTTTGCAACACTGATGTGAACTGATGAAAGGTGGCAGAATAAATAAGTTGCGTGTCAACAATGCCCAACAATACCATAAAAAAAAATAATAATAAAAAAATGGTGCAGCAGTTAAATGCCGTGAAATTAAGGGTGGCAGCTTGTGGATGATTTGTTTTGATTTTGTTTCCATTGATCCCCTTTGGACTGTACCGGACAGCAGCTTAAGTGATCTGTCAAAACATGACCACAGTGAGACGGTTTCATTTGGAAAACAAAACCCAGGCTGAAAATATCTGGAATTATCCAGTGGCTAATGGGGTTGGGCGATATGTAAATTTTTGAGACTATAGTAATTTGTCAACCATTATAAATTCGGCTCCATTGTTTATACTAAAGGTAACTATCACTTTTACAGGCAATGCTGTGGTTAAATGAGCATGACTACTTCATCACAGAACCACATTTACAGGATTTTTGCAAGTATTTAAGTCACTGGATTAGCCAGTGTCAACTGAATTCCCAGACAATTTACTGTACCATCTCACACACACACACAAAATTACATATATTGTGACAGTGGATTTTACACGTGACCGACTCCCAAAGACTAACCATGACTTATACCTCGGTGTAAACCAACAGAAGAAATGTAAACCCAACAACAAAAAAGGGAAGGTGACACTCGCTTTTGTCATTACATAAAGCCATACACAAATCTGACGCAGGCAATTATGTTTACTAGATCACTGTTGTAACGACAGGCGATCTACAGGAAATGAACCAACAACAAGACAGTTAAGCACGTGGAATACAATCCTAACGGGCAGCAAAGTAAAACATCTGAATAAGGGGCCGACATATGGAGACGATCACCCCTGTGAACACATATGTATATAAACTAAAGCTGCAGCTTAGCTTTAATTTGGAGTCCATCGCTGCACTCTCCGTGGTGTCCTTTGCACAGTGTCACTATCTCAAGTTCTGTGATGGGAATTTCTCCAGACTTTTATTCTTTGATAGGCATGGCTATGTGAGTTTAAAAGCAAGCTTCCCATTAAGCAGCAGGTGTGATGTTTCTTGCTTTATTATAATATTCTGGGAAAGACAAACGTTCTCTATCAGAATTGGCAGATACTTTCACTCTAAACAAGTAAAACAAAAACAAACAAAAACAACAACAAAAAAATCTCCATTCCAGTATCCAACCTTCTGGATGTTCCATTGCATCTCTTTTACCTTTACATTCTTCAGTTTAAAACAGGGAGAGCCTCAATGATTTAGCAGCTCCAGGCTGAAACATGTACCTGCAGAGAAACAGAAGACAAATACTCATTTAAAGTGTTTAAAAGACACACCCAAAGAATATGCCATTGTTTTTTTATGCTTTTCCCGCAGGTCCTCTTCAATTTTTGAGAAATGTTTATTTCACTGAAAAAAAAATATAATATATATATAATATTTTTTATAGAAGGAATTAATATTGAGAATAAGTCGTGCAGTGACAAATGTAAGAAATGTTTTGGACTATACCATATTCTACTATTCTTAACAAATGACCTTTAAGGTTTTGCATCGTATTTACCTGCCAAAGAAGTGTTGCAAAGATTTAAACTTAACATTGATTATAACTGTGATTTTTGCAATTTAGAAAGAGAAACTATATTTCATCTTTTTTTTTTTTTTTTTTCTTTTTTTTTAACCACTGTGAACATACAAATGTATTCTGGAAAGATCTGGAACATTTTACAGAAAAACAGGTAAGAGTATACTAATTAAGGTATTTGATGTCATGCTATATTTTGTACTTCATGGTCCAGACAAAATAAGGATTATTATTAATATTAACTATGTTCTCATCATACAATTCCATATCCACAAATCAAAATGGACTGGATCCAAACCCTGCTTCAATCGATTTACAGTTGAACTGTAAACTAAGCATGTTGTCTAATTACCTGTATAACCTGATTTCTCTGAGTAACCTGGTTTCCTGTGTGCATGTAAACATCCTGAATGTTGTCTGTATCAATAACTAACAACCTGGTTGTGCTGAGAAGCGTTTGGTTCAGAGTGAAACATCAGGTCAAGGTATATATCAAATCAGCTGTAGGGATTGTCATACAATGTATTAAATACTGCCTAATAATAATAATGCCCTGAAACAATTGTTTAATTCAGTTGAACTGATGAGTCATTTGACACAAATTTGATCTGCAACTATTTTGATACTTGTTAAATCGTTTAAAAAGGGGCTATATGTAGTTTTATTAAAAACTTTTCAATTAATACATTTTTTATTGCCTATTTGTGAACGTTGTATCCTCACATAAAAATGAACCACACGCCTGCTTTCTCAGTCCCTTGGATCAGCCACTGTGCTGTGTACTATGTGAAGAAAATCAGGTCAGGTTTTCTGCATGCGTGGTCCCGAGCTATCTTGCCTACTGATTCTAACTCTAGCGAAGTAGCCACACAACATGGCGACACAACACAGCTAACGAAATGGAGTCTGCAAAAACCAAAAAAAGACCGGCTCCCAGCACAACAGACTCCAACGCAGACTCCACATAAGGAAAAGCAATAAAAAAGTTTTATGTGCTGAAGCCCGTCACATCAAACGAGAATCAGATCGATATGGTGCCAACACGGTCAACATCCGAAAGGTATTTGAGTCACGGAGAGACCTCTGCTTTGTTTTGCATAAAAAAAAAAAACGACCCAGAATTGGCTTTCATCCTGTTGGATAGGTAACTAACATTACTGCAAACATGAATATGTATTGTGGATTTGTGCTTTAGTTGGCTAAAATTAGATGTTGTTAGCTTGACGGCTAACGCTGACCAGTTACTAACGTTGTCTGCTGCAAATACTATAGTTGAATGTTATTGCTTGCCACATTACTTCACCAGCTAATGTGACACACATTACCATCCTGTGGTACCACCGGTATTATGTCGAAGTGTTGGTACAAGCAAATAACCCACATAATATAATGCAACATAATGGTGCAAGACAACAACACAGGTGAAGACCCAAGGGTGGCAACTCTCATTATAATATCGTCTAGCTCACTAACCGTTTCATTGTCATCCAATACATTTAGCTGTGTTGACATGCTGAGCCTCTCTGGTGAGCGCTGTCGTATCATGTTGGCTAAATGCAGTCAACGAAGTATATGTAACGAGCATGGATTATTCAACATCAAGACGATAAAAATATTCCTGTAATGTTGCAGTGGGAGTTACCGAGTCAGTGCAGCATGTAACACCGCTGCAGCAAATTGTCTCCAAGTCTTTTCAGCGTGCCATGCGAGTGCCGGCCTGCTGATACACACACGCACGCGCTGCATGTAGAAATACATGGATTCAAAACAGCATCTAAAGATGTGTCACAATAAAAAAGCAGCAAAGAAGGCATTAATGCAGCATGAAGTGCGAAGTGAGTGAGCCTGGGTGTGGTAGGACAGGAGGTTTTTACTAAGGTCACGGGCCTTCAATCACACACAGGACAGCTGGCACCAGGGCCACAAACACCTCAAAAGAGCCGGAAGGTCCCGCTCCCACTTCACCGGAAACAGATATGTCTGACAGCATGTCGGACTGTAAACCACCGTGTTGAGGATTATCAGCAGCTATTGTGCACAGTGAGGAGCTGGAGCCTCTGGGGAAACCTTCAGCACAAAAGGCCTTTGTTAAATCTGACCCGTAGCACCAAGTGAAGGTACTGGTGAGTTTTGAGATGTGCAGCTGCTTGGATAGTCAGTGACAGATCCCGTTTGTGCCCATCCTCTGTTACATAACTGACTTACAGAGGCTCAGGGAGGGATTTAGAGATTCATCATGCAGCCCATGGAGACAGGATTTAATGGCCATTGTTGACATGTCAATTTTATGTAGCAATCAGAATTTGGTCTGGAATCACGCTC
>NW_024041885.1:0-13932 GCF_014851395.1 Micropterus salmoides | reverse complement strand
TGTGTTGTTGATTGTTGTTGATTGGTGATTGCCAGTCCAGAAAGTGCTATGTTTTTTTACTTGTACAGCTCAGCGGTGTAGGGAGTTGGTAGAGGGGATGCTGGGCATACAAAGAGAGACATGTGTTCCACATGTGGTTAGTTTAAGGCTAAAAAAACTAAGTTTAGGTTAGCTAAAAAAAAAAAGAAAAGATGATTCTATCAGCAATTAATTTTTCAAGCCCTGACATTGATTATTTCCTAGTCTCAACATATTTAGAAGACAGGACTGAAAGGAGACCAGCAGATTTATATTTAGGCGGGCTGCTTCTGCCTGACTCAGATGGTATCTGCTGGTCTTCTTCACAGCACAAAGGCAGATTGCTTTACGGCACAGAAAAACATTTTTACTTTCTAATGAACCTGCAGCTGTGTACCACTGATGACAAGATGGTACAAATATTATCTTTGAAGCCACTCTAATCAATATTTGTACGTGAACAATGTGTCAGATGGCTAGCTGTACAGTGAAAGGTGTTGCTCGTAGTTAGAGCTGTCACAGGAGGGGTGTTTAACTTAACTTAAGCTTGAACAGCAGTATGCTCACCTTAAACAGGTGTAAGCACATCCAACATTGGACGCATTACATTCAACCCGCAACATGATGTGACATCTTTAAACAGCAGCAGCAGAGAACCCTCTCCTGACTGCCACAAAGGTTGCAATTGACATTCTCTGGAGGAAATTGAAATAATGGGATTGGGTTTTGACTCTCTCCCCATCCCCTCCTTCATTACCTTCTTTTATTATCCCCAAACCTCCTGCTCTGTCATTTCCACTCCTTTACTTTCTTCTTCATAAATCCCTCAGAAGCATGTCTTCTCCTGTTCCATCTTCCCAGCCTCCCCAGACTTTCCTGTGTTTCCCATTGACACATCAAGTAACAGTAGTAGCTTTAGAGGTGTGAAACTGAGAACACACTTCCGGTGCATTTGTTTTACACTAACATTAAGTGCACAGGCTGAGTGGATAGTCTGTTCTAAACCCTGGAACTTGCCAAAGTGACCATTTCAGATTTCTTCTGTTGTGTTGTGGTAACTTGCAGTGTTTCTTTTAGGGCTGGACAATAAAACAATAACAATAATTATTGCAATGTGATGTTTTGTAATAATAATAACAAATGTTCAATAAATATTCACTAAATGTTTGATTTTATTCACTTGAATCTTACACAATTAACCATCAGAGTTCTTCAACTTTCACTCAGGAGCAAAAATCAGTATTTAAACCCAAAGAAATAATGATTAGATACTTATTGTGATAATTATGGATGTGGAAAGATATGAAACTATTTATCGTGATAACATTTTTGGCCATATCGTCCAGCCCTAGTTTATACTGAGCTCTCTTGGTCACTGTAATTTTGAAAAATGCAATATCACATCTATACAATTACTTCATTCCTGTTCCGAATGAGATGTTAAGGACTATGATCACAAAAACAAACGTAAGCATTTCAGACAAAAATTCTCAAAAACTAAATCCTACCTCCATCATTACAAACCTCAAGTTGATTGATTTAGGCTAAAACCTCTGACAAATAATTAAATGAATATGTATGAACAACGTAGACCATGGCAAACTGGACATCTTTGGATGCATTGTTATGTTTTTCTTTACAGTATCTGACAAATACACACATTATATACACTGTATGACAAGATCTAAGAGGCAAAATATTAAAATATTGATATATTGAAATACATGTAACTACATGTAAGACCAGGGTTAGTTAGACAGGGGGTTCTTGGTAGACATGAGCTGATCATGAAGTGAGTAAGACATTTGTATAAAGAGATAAAATGATAAGATCTCCAGCGTGATTGCCTCCAAAATATCTCTCTACAGTGGAGATACATGTGATGAGGATGCAGCTCTTTTTTCTCAGCACTGGCAAATGCCTTACAGAGTCATGGTTCTGTGGTGTTAGTCTTGGTGGTGGTAGCAATGCAGCCTTTGTATCTGTGTTGTGTAGGAGAGAAAGCTCTTCACTGATACAGAGAGACAGTGAAGTAAACTTGCTTCCATCTACTGCTACAGAGACGAAAGAGGAGGAGGGCTGCAGCAAAGAGTCAGCAATGTGTGCTGATCTCCATTCTGGATTCACTGCCTCACCTGCTCCCAGCATTTTGTCTGGACTTCCGTTGGAAACATAATAAACTTTATTGGCCACAAACAATTTGTACACAGTACAATGCATGTAGAATTTGTTCTCTGCATTTAACCCCTCCTAATTAGGAGAAATGGGCAGCCATCGTGCAAGGGACTCATTCAACTCATTCATTCTCTCTGTGATTATGGACCCTCGCCGAAACTGCCCGCCACCAATAATATCTGGCCCGCAGCCAGATTACGGTGCTTTGGGCGGCAAAAAATAAATACAAATAAATACTTTGATAGCGGAGCTAAAATAGATCTTAGTCATAACAGCAACAGTTACTCCCTTTAGTGCTTTTACCTGCAAAATAAAAGAGAATTGAGAGTCTTTACTTAGAAAAAACAAACAGTAAAAGAGTCTGTAGCCTGCTTGACATACCTCTGAAAGCCATAAGAAAACACGATTCCCCTAAATGTCCTCTGCCTGGAGATACTGGGGAAATGAAAAAGCGTCCGTAGGTTGATGGATGCGGATCAAACACCGAAACACAAACTGCAGCACATGTTTTAATGTGAGCATGTGAAACAATTGCTTCATAATCAATTTGTTGAAGAGGGAAAAGAATTCTCCCAACATGGAATCAAACACAACCTTCTAGGAGAGTCCTGCACTTTACCAACTGAACTAACGGAACACCTCAACATTCAATTTAAATATTTTTATAATTATATATTAATTAAATTCTCACCCACCATCTAATGGATAAAAAAAACCCCGAAATTTGCCGACCCCTGCTGTATATTGTTATTCTTCAAACGTACATATTCAACGTAGTGATGAGTGTCTGCACTGCCAGAATTCTACAAGAAGAAGAAAGTAGTGATAAAACACGCTCTGCAGAGTAGTTTGTCGTAGAGTAGTTTGTCGTTTTTGTTTTCTTTAGATACATGACGGCACAACATGGCGACGTCCATGTAAGAGGACCCGAGGTGTATGTAGATAGAAATAGCTCTTTCTAAGGTAATAAAAACATGACAGTTTATTATGTAAGTTCATAAACATAGTTATGGATTTTATATTGCATTTCTGTCATTAGATCCTCAGAAATATTACACACTGGACTTTTAGGCTAACATTAAAATTATCCTAAATAAAGGGAACATTGTTTTTGGGAAGATTTTCAAATTGAACCTTTATAGAGGTGAACTTTGATGAGCACCTTAAATGATAATCCATTTATTGCTTTTGAAGCAGATGGGCTACAGCAGCAGAAGACCACTACTCCTGTCAGAGAAGAACAGGAAACTGAGGCTACAGTTCACACAGACTCACCAAAATTGGACAACAGAAGATTGGAAAAACGTTGCCTGGTCTGATGAGTCTCGATTTCAGATGGTAGGGTCAGAGTTTGGCGTAAACAACATGAAAGCTTGGATCCATCCTGCCTTGTATCAACGGTTCAGGCTGGTGTTATGGTATGGGGGATATTTTCTTGCCACACTTTGGGCCCCTTAGTACCAGTTGAGCATTGTTTAAACGCGACAGCCTCCCGAGTATTGTTGCTGACCATGTCCATCCCTTTATGACCATCTTCTGATGGCTACTTCCAGCAGGATAATGCACCATGTCATAAAGCTCAAATCATCGCAAACTGGTTTCTTGAACATGACAATGAGTTTACTGTAATCCAATGGCCTCCACAGTCACCAGATCTCAATCCAATAGAGCCCCTTTGGGATGTGGTGGAACAGGAGATTCACATCATGGATGTGCAGCCGACAAATCTGCAGCAACTGCGTGATGCTGTCATTTCAATCAAAAGGAAGGCAAAAGGGGGTCCAACCCGATACTAACAAGGTGTACCTAATAAAGTGGCCAGTGAGTGAATATACAGTATATTTATACACACACACACACACCTGGCCAATCACTGCTTGAAGTGGGCATGATTGTTGAATCATTTTAAGCACTGCAATATTATTCTTAACTAAACCGTTATTTTAAACCATGGTCTTTGCCTAGTCAAACATAAATCATAGCTTTGTCATATCATAAAAGTGATTTATTTTTAACAGAGATTTATTTTTGGATATTTCATTTTCATCTTGTCATGCTACTGCCAAAGGTGTAAGCTGCACCTCTCATACCTTTGACTCTACTGTTCTCCATGTCTCATTGATTCGCAAAACAAAGCCCCATGAGTCTCTACATCAAATTGTCTTCTAAAGGATCTTCCTCTAAGATCTAATCCTAGATCTCCATTGCTGATTTAGGGAGGAACTTTTCTCATCAGCCTTTATTATTGACATCTGCTGTGAGAGCAACATGAAGCAAACACCTTTATTATGGTTATCATCTTTATTAATATCTCTACACAAAATATACAGTAATATAAGGATTTAGGTGAGATATGTAGAAGAGGATGGATGGTATAATAGTAAAATAAAGGTGATGAAAGGCACAAAAGGACAAAATGAAATGTGTGTGTGTGTGTGTGTGTGTGTGTGTGTGTATGTGTGTATGTGGTGTGTGTGTGTGTGTGTGTGTGTGTGTGTGTGTGTGTGTGTGTGTGTGTGTGCACGCCACCTGCCGAGACCTTGCTAAGGCAGAGCTAATCTCAATCAGAGGGGAGACTGCCTGGGGTTTCACATCACAGCAGTCTACTCTGCGTACCCATAATCCTCAGTTCTCTCCCTAGAGGTTAAGCCTTGACCAAATATTCTCCATGCCATGCAAATCATCGCTGACAGATCAGACCAAGTAAAGTGCAAGTTATTGTAAAATGGATTTTGGCACTATTTGTATCTGTAACGTCCTTTTCTGACCTGACTATTGCATCCTCTACGCCATCGGCACAATCTATGTATACTATTGTACATCATGAACCATGTCCCTTATTGATTTGCGGTTTGTCAAATGCAATATTTGGCAGGTCAAGCGGCATCAACTTGGCAAAAGGAACTGACAGGATTTCTGCGAAATGCTAATTCACTAGCAAGGACCACACAATCAAGGTACGATTAAGTGATTTATTGATGATCGAAACAGAAAGATGTACGAGGCTTGCAGTTGCTGAATAGACATTCGAAGACATGACGGACCCCCTTATAACCCTATGGAGAAGAAAAAGGAGATCAGGAGGAGGCAACAGAGAGAAAGGGGGGGGGGTTCAGGATACGAGAGCGAAGAAGAGGAGTCAGGACGTGTGGGTATTTTTGGAAATTCTGGCGATGACGTGGTTGATGTGTGGTCCCGCTCCTGAAACTCCGAAACACAAACTGCAGCACATGTTTTAATGTGAGCTTCATAATCAATTTGTTGAAGAGAGAAAACAATTCTAATTAGCACCACCTTGAGAAAGACCAGCACTAATAATATCAGTGATATGCAGTATTGGGGAGAAACACATTACTTAGTAACACATTTTTTCACTAAAATTCACTAATCTCATTACTGTTGCTGATCTCAGTAAAGCACTTTATTTGCTTTACTTTGCTGTTGGGTTTGATGGACGGTTGACACAGACTGCTCTGTGACGTGTTAGCTTGGTACAGGGGCCGGAGGTGAGATGAGGCAGGGCGACTAGTTTTCACTAGAAGAGAGGGGGAATACACCTACGGTAATGCCACGCCCCCTTAGTTACTGTTGCTAAGTCCGACAAACTTTTACTGTAATTATCATCTTTTTATTATTTGGAAAAAACAATCTCAGAAAGAAGCAGACAGTTTTGCAGTTGCACTGTGCTAGCTGAGCTAGCGTTAGCTAACTAGGTTTTAGGTTTTGGAAAGAGAATAATTCATGCTTCTCCTTTTAACCTAGCGACCTGGGTAGCGACTGTAACTATTACAAGTGACCCAGGAACAGCATTTGACCATATCTTTACAAAAAGCTAGAAAACCACATCTTTTGCATTAGAGTCAATGGAGCACAGCCATGAAAGTGTCAGCCCACAGTTAGAGCGACTCCTATACTGCGCTGTGATTGGTCAGTTTCTTATTCGGGGCGTGGCTTAGCAAAGGGTCAATTGTCTTAGTTACCATAGTGACAGCAGTGTGTGTAGATCCGGCAGCCACTAGCTACTAAATTGTTTGCTTTTTTTAATTTGTTTTTTTGTTATTTATTACTGCATCACATATTACACCTATGACAGAAATACACTCATTCAGCTTGTTAACTAGTGAACCGAGAACGTCATTCATGAAGGATAAGCCAGTGATCTGAGAATTGGTTGAATATACTGTTTGCAAATTGAAAATTGCTTTAACAAAGTCTACCTTATGTACTGTACAGCAGGATATTTTTGAAACACCTAATTATTAAATAAAATATTTGGTACTACTTTCCCACTTTGAGACTTCAAGGCATAAGAGTGAAGGAGAGGGAGAGGGGCAGGCTTGAGCAACTCAGCGACTGTGTCAGAGGACTCATTTACATTGTGTAGTACGTTCAGCATCATTCCCTCACAGTGAAAGGATCTGAGACAGTCTCAGGCTCAGACACACGTTTTTTCATATTGCAGGTTTCACCACGCATTTTACAAGCGACTCTCTCACACACACACACACACACACACACACACACAATATCCTTATAGCTGTCATATAATTAGTAGCGTTGTGTGTGTGTGTGTGTGTGTGTGTGTGTGTGCGTGTATGCGTGTGTGTGCATCAAATGTATGATGCATATAACATCAGTCTAGATAATGTCATATATCTGGACTGCAGTCCAAGAACAAAGTTTTGGAATCATTACAGCTAAATGTGGCAACCAGAATCAGCTGTGTATTTGATGTCTTGAACACACCCCGTTCCTCCAGCGAGTGAGTGACTTGAATCACTCACGTGCACTCACTCAGCGAGTGTGTCCCTGCACTTTTGCTCGCATGACTGAGCGCTCAACTGAACTGATTGAGAGAACGAAATGTTTCAGGAAGTGATTCAGTCCAACAGATTTGTTCTTTTGAATGCATCGCTCGAGAACATGATGTGACTGCTGCCAACTGCTGCATCAGGTTGTTTTGTCATGTGACTCACATGACAAAACAACCTGCAACAACCAGCAACAACACCAACTCCACATAGTTAACTTCACCACCTCTGATAAAGTGCAGCTCACAGCTGCTTCAGTGGGAAGCATCCTGGAGCAGTGAGACAGTCCCATACAGAGCAAAGGTGTCTGTAAGCAAGAGGGACACAGAGACAGCCTTGACACAGAGCTACCGGTTAGAAGAAAGACACCACACTGCAGTTCAGACTGTTTACAGCAGTTTACGACTGGAGACTGCTAGGAAAATACAAACACCTAATATGACTTGAAGCGACTATTATGACTTTATTCTCATATATAGAGGGTATGTGCATGACATCACAGAACGCAGCAGCAGTGTTAGCTTGAATCAGCTAAAACACAAACACAAACAACACAAATGGGAAAGAGCTGGACCACTGGTTCTTTGGTAAGCAGTAAGGATCACTGTCGAGTCCGACTGCCTTTAATTTGAGCAAAGAATCACTTGTTTTACTCCCGGTTTGCTAAACGCAGCAATGGTAACAGATGTTTTGCCACTCAGTCCAGCGTGTTCTGGAAGGGGAAGTGACATCAACATACCTCTATTAGGCCTACGACTTTATTATAATATAATTTTATGAAATCTTAACTCTCTAAATCTCAGATGACAGTATGGCCCTAATACTCTGCTGTAGTTTACAGACTGTAATGTGCTTTTTCTATTGCGTCTGACTGTTAACTATTTGTGTACCAAATACATTGACTAGACACTGACGGAAAACATATTTTCTATTTTTGATTATTGCTAGGGGACAATTCAGTACACAATGGACATGTATACCTAATACACAATGAGAGAACAGAGAACAACCTACGGCTCAACATCAACAAAACCAAAGAGCAGAAAAGACTGAGTTGACTCCCATAGGGTAGACTGTTACACAAACTGGGATCCAGGACAACGAGCGCACATTCCACCCTGTGTTTTCAGTCTTGAATGAGGCACAACTAGCCAGCCTTGTTATATTTCAGCTGGCAGTCCAAATGACACCTAGGTTATTGGAGAAAGATTTTCTATTAGTAGTCCGTGAACTAAGGTGCTGGAGGATGTTAGAAGAGACCTGATCTGGGGCGAACTGAGGGAAACCAGTTTAGTGCTACAGCAGGCATTCCAACCCATTTCTCTAGCTGATCAATTAGAATAGCATGATCAATAATGTCATTAGAAAGCATCCTGACTGAAAACATCACAAACTGGCATGGGATGTGCAGGGCTCAGGACCGGAGGGCTCTGCAGTGGGTGATTAAAACTGCTCAGAAGATCATTGGTACCCATCTCCTGAGCATCAGTGATATCGGTGAGGTGAGGTGCCTGCAGAGCCCAAAGGATACTAAAGGACGGTACCCACCCAGCAACAGCCTGTTCACCTGCTGCCTTCTGGGAAGAGATAGAGAAGTTTCTGCAGTCGTATCACCAGACTGCAGAGCAGCTTCTTCCCTCAGGCTGTGAGACTCCTTCACTTCATCTCATCCTCTGCACTCCATGTCCACTATAAATAAATCATATTGAACTCTCTGTTAAGCTGGTTTTTGCACATTGCCATATTGCCTTGTACAGCATACTGCATGTATAGAAGTAACTGTAGCTATTGTTTTTTTTATTATTATCTAATTTTAAATATTTATATTGATGTTATCTGTGTACAGTGTAAAGGAAACTACAACTTTTACTTTATTGTGCAGCTCTGTGTTGTAGAATGACAAATAAATGTACCTTGAATGTTATTTACATGCTGTCTCTTTTCAGCTGCTAGCTTACCACTGGTAGCCCTGCCTACATACAGGAATCAGGGTGTTGTGTGCAACCACTGAGGCTAAGCTAACTGTTTTGGTCAGTAAATGCCTCCAAGATGTAGGCCACTTGTTATAATGTCTCCATTTGTATTTCTACACTAAGCTAATGTAATGAGTAATGGAAGTACTACTATTGAGCACTTTTCAAGTAACTTGCCGAACACAGCTTAGTTATCAGATCAGACATAGACTCAACTAGTAAGCAATTCTGCAAAAAGATTGATGACATCTGAACTCAATGGCAAAAACAAATACACCCTTCCCTTCAGTGCTCCCTCAGAAGCTCATACACACACACTGCTACGGTGACCAGCGTCTGTCGGCAAGTTAGCCTAAATAACGTGGCATATTTTTTGAAAAAAGTATAAAAACAAGCCTGTCATTATTTAAATATGTATTGAAGCGAAGTACTTTTCCGAGTCAAAGTATGTAAATGTAAGCATGTAAATGTAGGATTACCACTAGTAACTTTAACAGTAAGGAATAGAAAACAAAAATCATCAAACGAATGATATGCAAGCACACAAACACAGCATCCAAAACACACCAGAGTAAAAAACTAGTGAGAGTTATTTGAAATTGTTTTTAGAAAAATACAGTGACTGACGAGAGGATGACACGTTTGTATCAGATGCAAAGCAAACAATGAAGGTAACATCTCCGGTAATGTTAGACTACCTAGTAAAGCATTGCATATTATGAATCAACCCAAATAATCCCCCTGTCCTAAACTTGTATATTTAGGTCTTCACAGGCATAAAACCTTTTACAAACATTTTACGTGCAAATATTATCATATAACGGACAAACAAAAAACAAGTAATGTAACTACTCTTAGTTTGGTTGTGGGTTAGCTAACTGTCGTTACTGCTGCAGCACAGCTAACAAAGCTAAAGAGTTGGGATCAGCTATAACAAACATGACAACAAGCAGACAAGACAGTACTGACCTAAGGTTTGTGTGAAACAGCAACGAGCCACTTTCTTTGTGTTCCATTTACTGAACCGGAGCTGTGTAGTAAAACCAGATTTTCTTTCAGAGCACACATAAAACGGAGAGCTAGCAAAGTGTGACGAAATATTTGCTGAATTGAACAAAAAGTGTTTTGTATCACAATCACTTACTATGCCTTTAATCATTCTATTTTTGCAGATGTAAATTATACATGTTGCACCTACTGTATGAACTGGTAGTGGTTCCTGGGAACATTTTGTCCCAGGAACCACTTATTAAGGAACTAACAGGTTCCTTTAGCCCATTATGTACATTTCCTAGTACATAGGTTCCTAGTTCCTGGGTAATTCCTGCAGTGATCAGTCACCAGCCATTGTCTTGTTGGCATGACTTGTAGGATGTTTACTCCCACTGTTCAGTTACCCCGACCAACTCGTAAAAGTCACAAGTGCAAAGACAAGGACCAAAGACAAGTTTTTTGTATTAAGTGGAATGACAAAGCTGGTCGTACGTCGTACTGCATCACCTGTGTTCCCTGGAATTGTTTTTCTGGCAATTTAGGGTATGGAGGGTGTCATGATGTACAGTATGACAGGAGCTAAACTGTATTAAGTATTTCTGTGTGTGTGTGTGTGTGTGTGTGTGTGTGTGTGTGTGTGTCAATGAGGAAGCAGCCTAATGGGATTGGAGCTGGGCCTAATGCTCCTGGGCAGGGTGCAGATGATAGTTTAATCAGCTCTGTGGTGCAGCTTCGCACTGGGGCTTCTCCTGGCCACTGGGCCTTGTGAAGGTCTTCTGCAGTGTGCCAGCATACGGCCCGACAGACGCTTGCCCGGTCAGAAACACTAGAGGGACAGCTGCTCTGCACCGACTAAAGGACCACGCCAACACCTAAACTAGACTAGATGGAGGGAGAAAAATAATGTACAGAAGCACAGTGCTGTGTTGCTTTGATAAATTTAACTTGTGCAGTACCTTTCGATCACAAAGACAGTTCAAAGGAAAGTTTTCATTTAGATTTGAAAATGGCAAACACTGAAGTACATTTCAGATCATTAGGAGGTTCCATCCCTGTGCAGCAAGACTCACTGAGTTTGGTTCTGACTGAAAGCACTACCAGCTGACTGTTTCTTAAAGGTATAAGGGGCCTAATTGACCTACATTATTTAAGCAGATCATAAATATATTTTGGGGGAGGAGTAATCTGCTCTATTGGTTCCTATTAGAACTCTAGCAGCAGGATGTGAATGTGCTGCAGTTTTCAGATGGTCTTTTTGAGAAAAGCAGACAAGATAGTCCACCCTTCTGGAGATGAAAGCATGAATGAGTTTTTCTACACATGTAACAGAACGAAGAGTGTCATCTGCATAGCTATTACAAGCAGTCTCATGGTCTTCCAGGATCTGGCCTAAATGGATCATAGAAAGCTTAAAAGAGCACTCCACCGATTTCGCATTGTACTTCTATAACATTTTAAGATTCACAATAGGCAGATCACTTGAAGCGATTTCATGCAGCTCCCTGTGTAGTCACAAAAGACCTCATACAACTTTTGCACATAAGCAGTATTACTCCCCGAGACCTGTAAACAGACTTTGATAAGTAAAATCAGTGGTGTTCCCTTGATTTTTATTTTATTGAACGCATTTTTAACCAGGCAAGCTCATTAAGAACAAAATTCTTATTTCCAACCACGGCCTGGATAGAGTCCCAAGAACTGATTCCTGTGGGACTCCACATGTCTTGGTGATCTGCTTGTACCCAGAATGCAAAAACAGAATGATTTTGTTACTGTGCGGTACATATTCGAAGTCCAGTTTAACTGGTCACAGCATGAATGTTGACATTTTAGTCAATATCTTTCTGTTTAGCAGTTGTGTGGTTTTCTTCTTTGATAAGGGAGGTATTTAGATCAGTCTAATACTTTTTATTTAATCTCTGAAAAATGCTAACCACCGTGAGGAATCTGGGAGTTACTTTTGATCAAGACCTGTCTTTCAACGCACACATAAAGCAAACACAAGGACTGCCTATTTTCACCTTCGCAATATTGTGAAAATTAGGAACGTTCTGCATCAAGATGATGCAGAGAAACTTGTTCACACATTTGTCACCTCAAGGCTTGACTACTGTAACTCCGTGCTTTCAGGCTGCTCAAAAAAATCTGTTAACTCTCTCCAGTTAATACAAAACGCTGTTGCACGCATACTGACAAGAACCAGCAGGAGAGATCATATCACCCCTGTTTTAGTAACTTTGCACTGGCTCTCAGTAAAATTGAGAATTGATTTTAAAATACTTCTTCTTACATACAAAGCCCTTAATAGTCAGGCACCATCTTATTTGAAAGAACTCCTTACACCATACTGCCCCACTAGAACACTGTGTTCCCAAAATGCAGGGCTACTTGTAGTGCCTAGGGTCTCCAGATGTAGAATAGGAGCCAGAGCCTTTAGCCATCAGGCACCTCAGCTGTGGAATCAGACCCCTGTCTGGGTTCGGGAAGCAACCAACATTTCCATATTTAAGAGTAGGCTAAAAACTTTTCTTTTTAGTAAAGCTTTTAGCTAGGTATGGTTTTTCTGTATTTTGTGAGAAGGCTTATAGTTTGGGCTAGGGTATTTTATGAATTTTTTATACATTTTATTTGTCTATTTTATTTTATTGTATTTATTATTAGTTTTATAATTGTCTATTTTATTGTTGTTTTTTAATGTGTGTTTCTTATGTGTTGTTAGTATTTTCTGCACTGTTTTCTGTGTACTGGGACCACACAGCTGGTGATTTTACACTTCTATAAACTTTAATGTTAACTTTAACTTGATCTTATTGGCTTATAAGAGACCAGGAATTAATAAAGTGATATTATTGATTTTTATATGAGGGAAAATTACTCTCTAGCATTGCCTATTTTAGAACGGTAAATAAAAAGCCTCTGAAATTAATCTAAAAACTTTTAAAACCTGCAGTATTAGTCAAATGTGTTATCTGCCTACCAGAAGTATGTTAATAACTCAATAACATAAACAATATTATAGTTTGTTAGGTGAAATTATCAACAGAGACTTATGTTGTGTTTGGTGGCATCAACAAAACTTTTACATAAAGGTATACCTTCTTCAGAGACTTATTAAATTAATTAGATCATCAGAGACCCTAAGTCCCTAACAACAGTGTTACTAATTACTAATGCCATTACTAATATCCAACTTCAGTGTACTTGGGTGTGAGTTGGCACTTTCGCATCTATACTGTACCAGACCAAACAATTCAAATAGGGCAAATACAATGTACAATCATTTCAGTTATTTTTCCCCTAATACAATTGTTTTCTCTTGATTGGGAACACGTTATAAGAAAACAAAACGTCTGTTAAAACAACAATTGTTATAGCTGTGGATACTGGTAAAGTTACCCATTGATGCCAATGAATATTATTTTTTACATCATGTTCAGTGTTGGGCAAGTTAATAAGAAATTGTAATAAGTTACTACCTACTTCTTTAAAAAGTAATAATATTACTTTACTAATTACTGGCTGGGAATTAAAAAATAACTAGTTACGTTACTCGTTATGTTACTATATTACTCTCACTATGCGACTTTTGAACTACTGTTTTTACTGCACAGCATTTATAAGAACAGGATTCAGTGTTTTTACAGAACATCAAACGTTGCTTAAAGCCACTCTCTCCTGACGAGCGCGTGCTTGCACTGGCAGTAGTGGCCTTGTGGAGTTTCTTTCTACAAGTTTCACGTTGCTGTGCTGCTTTAGCAGATGCTTCAATAAATTAGATGTAGAATTGTTGAACTGAATTGAATGGAATTGTTGAAAGCTTTTTGCAGGTTGCTCGAAGTTTACAACGGACGACAATGTTCTCTGCATCTGTGACACATAATGGCAATACTTAGCCTACAGCTGTTGAAAGAATGCTTATCTCACTTGTTGAGAAGATTTGTTAAGGGGCTTTGTTGATGTAA
>NW_024041884.1:0-15551 GCF_014851395.1 Micropterus salmoides | reverse complement strand
ATTCCTTAGCACTTTTACATAATCTTAGTGCCATTAATCTGTTGCAGTTGTCGATTGGTCATTTCATGCACTCTGTTTCCACGTTCTCCACACTTTTTGTGCTTCTGCATGTGTCGGACTCTCGGGTTGTCATGATGCACTCAGCTCCATTCTCACAGTGTGTGGAGTGCTTGTAGTACTCTGTCTGAATCTTTGCGGATTTTGTCCCACTGTGCTAGCAGCCTCTTTTTCTTGCTTCCAGCCTGCGCAACTCCTCCTCCTCTCTACGGATGGTCTCATCCAGTGTCTTCATTTCCTTCATGCGTTCTTCTCGTGTCTTGGGGCTGGCCTGTTCCCATTCTTGTTGTCTTTTCAGCCTTTCCTGTTGTTGTTGCTTTGTTGGGATTGGCAAATCTGACAGCTTGAGTGGGGTGTATTCTTCTCCTCCAGCTGTATCTCTGCTGGTGTGTCTTCTGCTGCTGTCATCTGGTTCCCATCTTTCTTCTTTGTGTGTGTCTGAGCACTTACTTCCTTTAACCAGTAATCCACCTGTTCATTACTTCAGGCTTGAATTCTCTTCTCACCTCTTGGTAGTAGTTTTCTCTGTCTCTTCTCCTTGTGAATCTCCGCTCATGCTTAGAGAAACTTGAGGTTTTGTTCTTGGGATGCCTTGCCCAATAGATGAAGCGTTGCAGGGTTAGGCGTGCGCTCTCTTTGGCACCAGTCCATCTCTCCTCCCTCTTCATTCTCCATCTCTTCTGCTGTCATTCTCTCTGTTGATCTTCTTCAGCATTAGCAGTCCATCCTCTGTCTTTTCTTTGTTGTGAGTCTGCTTGGTAAGGGTCATTGTAAACTTTCCCTGCAGCTCTCCCTCTACTTCTTGTCTCTCCTCTCCCTCAAGTGTCTCTAGTACTGGATAAATACCTGTCCTAGGTGTGCGACTATCTGGGGCATAAGGCGGTGGTGGTTTGGCTGACCACTCAGGTGCAGTGGCCTTCTGCTGTCCCTGGTTTGTTTTCACTTCCTGTTCTATCATTACTTTCTTAATTGCTGGTGGAGGTTTGGGGGGTTGATCTTTATGCATGTGTCGATACCCTTCGAATTTAAACCAACCTAACACCTCTCTTTCCCTTGCACGCTTTCCTTCTCTTTTCTCACTGGTGTCTCTGGACTTATGGTGTTTATATTTGTTGCCACTTCATCACAGTATGCTTCCATGAAGGTGCCTTGTAAAGGCCACTTTAGCTTTCCTTTTGTTCTCCCATGCCACTTTTTCATGCATTTTTCAATAAATTCTTTTTGATCTGGGTGATTGTTTATCACCACTCCCATTGGAGTTGCGTTCCCGTGTTCCTTCACCATTCCTGCCCCCATATAGCCCTGTCTTACACTATGTGCTGTTCTACGTATCTCTGGTTCCTCGTCTGTGTCTTTAGTTTTTATCGTTACCAATATCTTATCTACTGTAACTCCTGGCTTATATTTCCTTTCCTTGTGGGATTGTATTCTAATCTATCCGTTCCGTCTCCTGCTGGTGTTTTTGTAATGCACCCAAATTTGCCTGTTTCCCAGTTAACTCTCCTAGGGACTATTGTGAAGCTCAGTCGTGGATTTGAGGTCACTCTATTGCGCCCTGGTATACCATACCCTGCGGGCAGTCCCAATGCTGGACCTAAAGGTATGGCTACAGTAGCACTAGGGTTATTGCACAACCGCTCCAACACTAGTGCAAGTGTCTTTGGTGTCCACCACCTGCGTATCACCTCTTTCCACGGCACGTCAGGAAACTCGTCCTGCACTTGTGCCAAATTAATGAATTTTGTCAACTGCCACAATTTCTGATTTATCTCTTGTTCAGTTTGCCATTGCTCTACACCATCCTCATCCTTACAGGTTCGTTCCAACCAAAAATGTGTTCTTATTCCTTGTGTTCCTATATCTCCTTCCTGTGTGTAGTGTTCTGGCAAAAATAGCTCGTCTTCACTGCTATTTCCCTCTTCCATACACTTTATCTCTCCTCCCACAGATATTTTAGCTATCAGCATTCCTCTCTTCACATATATTTAATCAGTATCGCTGCTTCAGAAGCCTTTAATAATATTTACAAAATTGTTAAACAACTTTTTCACACTAGTCAATCAAATTAATATATAGACATTATTTATTTTACACGCTTCTGACTTTTATGTACATTACCTAGGCTTTCAGCTGAATAGTCTGATCCACTTCCTCAACACAGACTTAATTTACACTGCCTAGGTTTTATTTCCAAATTAATTAGCCTGATTCACTTCCTCAACACAGACTCAATTTACTCTGCCTAGGTTTATTTCCAAATTGGTGGACCTGATTCACTTCCTCAACACAGGCCCAATTTACACATAAATATAGCCTCTCAATTCACTTCCTCAACATGAGGGCTTAGACAGAAATGATTCACTTCCTCAACACAAAATCTGTCTTTATAATCGCTACTCAATTCACTTCCTCAACATGAGCGCGTAACACTTCTTTAAGCACGCTTTATTCTCCTATCCTGCCACAGTCCTATTTAGGCTCCTAGCGGTAACGTGCTATAGTACATCCGCCCGTTCAGTCCGAACCTACCATCGAAGAGCCCCAACACTCAGTTGAAATCCTGCGATATAAGCTCGCGGTAGCCACGTGATGACCATTTATTAGCCAACTTGCCCATGTCAGCCCTGACCTAGTGAGTGAAGCACCCCAGCACTCAGCTGTGATTCTGCACTTCTCCAAGTCAGCGGTATCCGCAATGGCTTTAAATTCTTATCTCTTCATCAGCTCACTATGCCTATGCAGTCCTGTTCTGATTGGATCGAAGCTCCCCGACATTAAGTCGAAGCGTTGCGATTCTTAAAAAACAGCGGTATTCACGATAATGGCTTTAAATTCTCATCTCTTCATCAGCTCACCACGCCTATGCAGTCCTGTTCTAATTGGATCGAAGCTCCCCGACACTAAGTCGAAGCGCTGCGATTTTTAAAAACAGCGGTATTCACGATGATGGCTGGAAAACACTTATTTTACTTACCCTTAAAAGCAAACAATTAAACACAAAAAGCGCATCTACTCTACTAGCTTTACACACTTTGACATAGACATATTCCGCACCATGGTTCACACACACACATGCAAATTTAGCTGCTATTGCATTTTGCCTGCATTTAGATTTGCACCGACTCTTACCCTCCAGCGTTTACTTTCTTTCCTTATTTAGTTTCAATTTCCCATTAAAATCCAAATTTCATATTTTAGTAAAATATTTTATACTTAATTTACTGCTCTTTGCACTCAAAATTTATTCTAGGTTCAAGATTGAGGAGACTTTAAGATTCACACCTGGGCGGAAAATCCCATATTCAGACACAGTTAAAATGCAGAATTTTGGTTAAACAGGTATTCTGCTTACCTTTTCTATGTGGCCACGTGTCTCAGATACAGGCTGTCCGTCCCGGTCAGAAACTCTCGGCCTCTGGACTCAATCTCCTGGCTGGCCTCGCAATTGTCGGGTCGGAAATAAGGACCGGCCGGGCCAGTAAAAGACCTGGTCCCTACCCTAACCAACGTAATAAACTCAATAAAATTACTCTATTAGATTTCTTCTTTAGTCAAAAGACGGCGTAGTCAAAAACTTCACTGGAGACGGTCAAGAGTCGGTGCAAAAGAGTTTATTCCAATAAAGGACAGATAAACCCGAGCAACATCCCTGCAGGTCTCAGGATGGAACCGAGTTGGTGGTCAGCGAACATCGCCTTATATTCACCTTAAGCTCCACCTTGTCCCTCCCTTCAGGTGGGCGTTACATCTTAACTCCTCCTTATCTCCTCCTTCTAGGTGGGCGTTACTCCTTAACTCCACCTATGGTGTTCGCTGACCATTCCTCCCCTTTGGTGGACTTCTTATCCTCTACTGCCATCTAGTGGCCTTTTTCTTGTACTGTTTTACCAAATTAACCCTTTTATTGATGTTACAATTTCCACTTTTTAGCTGTTATTATATGTAATTATTGTTACCATTTATCTCTCTTTATATTTTTTACATTACTGGATTAGAAAATCCACCAATATGTTTCAACTTCAGTCCCACCGTATTTTTTAAAAGTTATACAGGCATAGTTTGACACCATTAAAACTTAAACACTTACAATCGTATTTTTTAAAAGAATTAATAAGGAATAACATATTTCATACATGTATAACGTGATTCAATGAACAATTACATGATTTAGCAATGCCAACCATGAGGGTACTTTGTCTCATACAAGTTAACTTTCAGCAGCGCAGAGCTTGGTTGCATGCAGTACCTAGCCGTACCAGGCGCCATAAATCACAACATGTCATGATCTCATTCTTGGCTTCAGTTCGCGATGATCTCAGCCCTGGCGTACGTGACTTTCTGCATGTGCCTTGCTTCTAATGAGCGGGTTACGGTTGGCTAGGTTTTGCCTGCGCGGCCTGAGCAGCTCCTCTGCTCATTAAAAAGCACACGTTCATGAATACACAGAGTATAGGAATAATGTATGATAAACACACAGAATATAAGAATAAAATATGAGTTTAAACTCACTCTTTAAACACTCAGTAGGTATACACTCAGTAGTAAGCATCAGTAGTAAAACACTCAGTAGTTTAAACACTCAGCAGTCAGACTTCACTCTAAAAGAATACTCAGTAGTGAAACACTCAGTAGTTATAACATATTGCAAACCATTGATAATGTGTATAAATATAGAAAAAGAACCTAACAATCAATCTAGGATTTAGGCCTTATGCAATCAATCTAGGCTTAAGGCCTACATGATCTTCAGGCCCACATGAGTTAGGCCTTATTCACATGATCTTTAGGCCTACATGATTTAGGCCTTATTCAACACTAACTCTCGAGACTGAGCCAAGATGAGCCAGTCGTGATGTAGTTTAGAGCTCTCCAGCTGCATCCATGCATTTGGTGAACATGCGAGGATAGAGTGCTAGGCTGAACGGAAGAACCTGATACTGGTACGCCGCGCCCCCGAAGGCGAACCTCAGGAACTTCCGGTGAGAGGGACAGATGGAGATGTGGAAATATGTGTCTCGTAGATCTATCGTGACAAACCAATCCTCGGATTGGATGTAACTGATGATGGCAGGGATGGTGAGCATCCTGAACCTGAATCGCTTCAGAGATTGGTTCAGGGACCGCAGATCTAAAATCGGACGCAATCCTCTGGCCTTCTTGGGAACTATGAAGTACCGGCTGTAGAACCCGGACTCCCTGACTGGCGGGGAAATTAGTTCTATGGCCCCTTTCTCCAGCAGAGAGCAAACTTCTCGTCCCAACACCTGTCTCTGCCCCGCGTGCACTGCAGTCCAGACCACCCCGTTGAACTTCTGCGGGGGGTGGACCCGGAACTGCAGCTGTAGCCATCCACTACGGTGCGAAGGACCCACGGGGAAATTTTGCAAGGCTCCGCCATGCTTCTACAAAATCCGCCAAGGGAACCAGCCCCTCGGGACCCACGGTGTGTGAGCCCGATCGTTTTCCAGCTGCAACCCCTCGAGGCGGGCAGACTGGTGAGAGCTCGCTGGCGGTTAGCATGTCCCGAGCGGCAAGACGGCGGGAAAAACAGCGCCTGCGAGGGTGGGAGAAAGATAGCTCGCGAGCTCTTCCACCCCCCAAGGCATCGTTCCGTAGCCGTACTGCTTGGTTTCCGTCACGCAGAGCAGCTTTTTTTTTTTTTTTGGTCTGTTCCATTCAATTCAATTCAATTTTATTTATATAGCGCCATATCACAACAACAGTTATCTCACAGCGCTTTTCATAAAAGAGCAGGTCTAGACCGTACTCTATGATGCTATTTACAGAAGCCCAACAGGTTCCCACCAAGAGCAAGCACTAGGCGACAGAGGCAAGGAAAAACTTCCTTTTAAGAGGCAGAAACCTCGAGGAGAACCATGGCTCAGGGTGGGCGGCCATCTGCCTTCACCGGTTGGGGTGAAGGAGAGAGAGGGAGAGAGAGAGGGGGAGAGAGAGAGAGAGAGAGAGGGAGAGGACAGGAGAGGAACAGAGAGAAAAAGAGAGGGATGGAAGGAGAGAGAGGGGAGGGAGGCAGCCTACACAATATATACACACAGATGTACAGACAGTAAAGGTGATGTTGCTATAGACTAAATGAAAAATGGTACAGATATTTATAGTAGTGTTAATGATAACAATCGTAATGTTAATGATTATAATAACAATAAGACTAGTAACAATAATTGTTGTAGCAGAGGGTGCCGAGCAGGAACACGGGGGCAGCAGGTGACCCGCAGCCACAGATCCAGACCCCACAGCTCCAGAGCCAGAAAACCTGCAGTAAGCGATAGGAGGAGAGAGGAGAGGGACGAGAAAGCACAAGACTACCGGAAAGGGGAAGTTGTGTTAGTAACATGCAATAATGGGAGAGGTTGCATACAGAGGGAGAGAAAGTAGAGGAGAGAGGAGCTCAGTGCATCATAGGAAATCCCCCAGCAGTCTAGGCCTATAGCAGCATAACTAAGGGATGGTTCAGGAGTCACCTGAGCCAGCCCTAACTATAAGCTTTATCAAAGAGGAAAGTCTTAAGCCTACTCTTAAATGTGGAGATGGTGTCTGCCTCCTGAACCCAAAGTGGAACCTGGTTCCATAGGGAGGAGCTTTATAGGAGAGAGGAGCTGTTTTTCTGCATGATTTTTAGACAGGATGTTCCTTATCTTCGCAATATTACGCAGGTGAAAAAAGGCGGTCCTTGAAATTTGCTCAATGTGAGACTTAAACGACATGTCCTGATCAAAGATAACTCCAAGATTCCTCACAGAGGTGCTGGAGGCCAGGGCGATGCCATCAAGAGAAACTATATCTTTAGATAATGCGTCACGGAGGTGCTTAGGCCCCAGAACAATAACTTCAGTTTTACCTGAGTTTAACATTAGGAAAAATTACAGGTCATCCAGGTTTTAACATCCTGAAGGCACATTTGAAGTTTAGCTAACTGATGAGTTTCATCTGGTTTGATCGATAGATATAACTGAGTATCATCTGCATAACAATGAATGTTTATGGAATATTTCCTGATAATATTGCCTAAAGGAAGCATATATAAAGTGAAGAGGATTGGTCCGAGGACAGATCCTTGAGGAAATCCATGACTAACTTTGGCGTGCATGGAGGACTCATTGTTAATATGTGCAAACTAGAGGTTCCTTTAATGCCAATGAAATGTTCCAGTCTCTGCAATAGGATCTGATGGTCAATGGCAGCACTAAGATCTAATAAAACCAGTACAGAGACAAGTCCTTTGTCTGATGCAATAAGGAGGTCGTTAGTAATTTTCACCAGTGCTGTCTCTGTGCTATGATGAGCTCTAAATCCTGACTGAAAATCCTCAAATAAACTATTGCTCTGTAGAAAGTCACACAGCTGTTTAGCAACTTCTTTCTCCAGGATCTTAGAGAGAACTGGAAGGTTAGATATAGGTCTATAGTTGGCTAAAACATCTGGATCAAGTTTGGGCTTTCAGAAGAGGTTTAATTACAGCTACTTTAAAGTACTGTGGTACATAGCCTGTTGATAGAGATAGATTGATCATATATAGTATAGAAGTGCTGACTAAGGGTAAAACATCTTTAAGCAGCCTAGTCGGGATGGGGTCTAAGAGGCAGGTTGATGGTTTAGATGAAGAAATAATTGAAGTTAGTTGGTAAAGATTGAGGGAAGCAAAGCAGTCTAAACATATATCTGGTTTTACAGCTGTTTCTAAGGTTCCTGAGTTTAGAGATAAGTTGGTGCCAGTTGAGGGCAGGTCTTGGTGAATTTTGTTTTTAATAGTTAGAATTTTATCATTAAAGAAGCTCATGAAGTCGTAACTACTGAGAGCTATGGGAATACTTGGCTCAATAGAGCCGTGACTCTCTGTCAGCCTGACTACAGTGCCTAAAAGAAACCTGGGGTTGTTCCTTTTTTCCTCTATTAATGACGAGTAGTACGCTGCTCTGGGATTACGGAGGGCCTTCCTATAAGTTTATCTATCTATCTTGCCAAATTAAACGAGAATTTTCCAGTTTGGTGGAACGCCAATTCCTCTCAAGTTTCCGCGATATTTGCTTTAATTTGCGAGTTTCAGTATTATACCATGGAGCTAACCGTCTATGTTTTATTATTTTCTTTTTTAAAGGGGCTGCAGAGTCGAGTGTCATTCGTAGTGAGCCTGCAGCACTATCAACAAGATGATCGATTTGGGAGGGACTGAAATTAGCATAGGAGTCCTCCGTTACTTTGTGACTTGATAATGAATTTAGAGCTGATGGAATCGCATCCTTAAATTTAGCTACAGCACTATCAGACAGACATCTTATACAGAAATTTTTGCCCAATGGCGTGTAGTTCAGCAATACAAACTCAAAAGTTATCAAACAGTGGTCGGACAAAGAGGGATTCTGTGGGAACACTATTAAATGCTCAATTTCAACACCATACACCAAAACAAGGTCGAGGGTGTGGTTAAAACAGTGAGTCAGTTCATGAACACTCTGAGAGAAGCCAATGGAATCTAACAGAGAGATAAACGCAGTACTGAAGCTGTCATTCTCAACGTCCACATGAATATTAAAATCCCCTACAATAATAACTTTGTCCGTTTTAAGGACTAAAGTTGACAAAAACTCTGCAAATTCAGATAAGAATTCAGAGTACGGGCCAGGTGCTTGGCACACTATAACGAAGAGAATTGGTTGCAGTGATTTCCAACTTGGGTGCGAAAGACCAAGAACAAGGCTTTCAAATGCGAAAATAAATCAATATCATAATCTGATATTAGTTAATTTACTAGTACATCTTTAGAAGAGAGAGATCTGATGTTTAAGAGTCCACATTTAATTTTCCTATTAGTTTGCACTATTGCTCTTGTGGTTTTAATTTTTATGAGGTTTTTATGCACAGCTCCTCTTCTGTTTACCTTTGATTTAAATAATTTCGATGGTCGGGGGGCAGACACGGTCACTATAGGATTTTCACTAAGTAACTCCTGAAATGGAGGAGGAGAGAAGTGTGTTAGACTGCCACTCTGCGTAGGGTTTTGGGTGGGTAACTGCTGAATTAGAAGGTCAGAGAAGTGTGTTAGACTGCGACTCTGTCTCCTGGTCTCAACTCTGGGTTGTCATGGATTTGGTCCACTAATAAACTTGGCCAGATTTCTAGAAATGAGAGCTGCTCCTTCCCAAGTGGGATGGATGCCGTCTCTCCGAATCAGACCAGGTCTTCCCCAGAAAGTCTGCCAATGATCTACAAAGCCCACATCGTTTGCTGGACACCACCTCGACAACCAGCGGCGGAATGACGACATGCGGCTATACATGCCATCACTGGTCAGATTTGGCAGGGGTCCAGAGAAAACTACAGTGTCCGACATTGTTTTTGCATATATACACACCGACTCAACATTAATCTTAGTGACCTCCGATTGGCGTAACCAGGAGTCATTACCACCGACGTGAATAACATTTCCATGATTTACATAACTCATTGTGCAAATCAGGAAAGAACGCAGGGGTGGCGCTCGGGCTGCAGAAAAGCTCAGAGGTTACTGCCGGCCCACGGCTCTTGCCCCGCCTCTCATAGCTGCTCCCGGAAGTCATCCTCCATGATGCAAAGCACTTCTTGGAGTCAGCAGATGAGGAACGGGAAAAAGCCTTGGCAGTCCCAATGCCCTCGGAGATGTCGCACTGGGAGCCCCATGACCGAAGCCGCTGCACCGCCTCAGTGACTGCCAGGCCCGAGCCACGGGGAGAACGCATCCGGCCGTCTCCGGAGAAAAGAGCCGCACGTGACCTCAGCACCCTCAGGGGCAGGGCCTCGCAATGGCCGCAAGCAGCCCCCTCGAGAGCTGCCTGGGCATGCGGCATCCCCAGACAGGAAACACACAGGGCATGAGTGTCCCCAGCCGTGATGTAGCGCGGGCATGGAAAAACACACTGCCTGAACTGCTCACCAGCCATCTCCTCTGCTTTCCTTCCAGGTAACATCTTGTGGTACTTTTCTTCTGCGTAGTCTCAAACATGCCAGAGTGCCTGCTGAATAGAAAAAAGCTAATGTGTCCGGTGTGCCGGCGTGCTTATATACACCTACAGTTACGCCGTCACACGCTACCGTTCTAGCAACGCCAATAGGATTGGAGTAGTTTCATTCATGATTTCAGCCCTGCCACGCCCAGAGGCGTTCCCATAGTGTCGTCACCGACGGCAGTTCGAGTTCCCTTGAAGGGGAAACGAAGATTCTTCCCAAGATGAGATGAGGACATATGGCAAAATGCAGATAAATGGGCAGATTAGAAGATGGCTTTTTGTTTTTATTACTCTTCTGTGGCATTTTCTGTTTGCATATTTTGTAGTGCTGGGCCACGATTACATTTTTTAATCGCGATTAATCACATAGTTATGCGCAAAATTAAATAATGACTTCTAAAGTAGTGTATTGCGTACTTTTAATTTCAATGTACTGCTATAAACACAAAAGTGCAAGAACGTGGTTTGCAAACACTTATCAGCAGCATTCCCTTTACACAGTAGCAATAAAATATTTCTTGTAAATCTCAACTTAAACATTAACATAATCAAATCAAACATAAAACCAAAGCTGTTTGCCACTGCCTTTTATCTAGCTTGTTACAAGAAGTGACCATCAGAGTCCAGAGCCACAATCAGAACATCATAACAGGCACGTTATAAGCAACAGGTTAACATATAAATCTGTTTTCAGGTATCAGCAGAAACATTTTTCTTTTATCAGGGAGCAAAAAATCTATGTTCAGTAGCAAGTGTCCCTGTTAGAGTGAGGTGAAGCAGTTACTTCACATACACGCCCGCCAGCTGCCGAAGTTGAATTGCCTTGAACCTTTTGTAGACTACACGACGTGCTGCACAGATCATTGGAAGTGTTATGTTACATTCATTCATTCTGTTCAAGTGTTTGTAGCACCTCCTGTTGGCCATTGAGTAAATGTCACCTGTTCTTGTCATTTTAGATGTGTGCATTCTCATTGGCTGTTAATAGTCACATTGATTGTTAGTCACATGATCGGTTCAGCCATTTTCCTGAAAACAAGCTAGAGAACAGCATGCTTCGAGTCCTCACTTCATCTTGCTCCATCTGTCTGTGTTAACCTTGGGAAAGCTTTGTTTGTGAGTAGATTGTTTCATCTATGTTTATAGAATTTCTTTCTGCTCATATTTAATTGTATTTCATATTATTTACGTACATTATTTCATAGTCACTTTTGTATTATTTGCAGTTTTACACTTCAACAACTTGATCACATTGAGTGCCGTGTCTTCAATAAACGGACGTACAAGTGCACGTTGACAACCAACTTTACGCTCCTTCGTCATTGAAGCCATCTAGTGCTACTTTCAGTCAAGTTAATCAAGAGTGTTTAGCTATCTGGCGATGTGTGCCTCGCTACGCGCGCAGGTGCCAGAATAGTAAAAAAACAGCATCACAGCGGGTTCAACACAGCAGCCAACTTCATGAGAGGACTCTCCATTAGCCTTTCCAGTTTCAAGATGGACGACACGTTAACAGAAGAACAGCAGATTGCCGCACCAGCAGATGAGTCGTTTGCTACCAGGTCAGTAGCTGGCATCTCTAGTACAAGCACATCGTCTGCTAGCTTAGCTGCGGCTAAAGCACAGGCTAAGGTGTTGGCTGCACGTGCCTGCACAGTCTTTGTTCAGAAAGAAAACCAACTATTATTAGAAAAGGCTCGGATGGACGCTGCAGTAGCAGAGGCTGAGGCTCTGGAGTCTGCAGCAGAAGGATTGGAGAGAGGCTCCAGAGCCTCAAACATTACAGCTCTTCCACTCCAATCCCCACAAGAAAGAACCAGCGAGTACGTTGAGTGTCACTCTAGAGCAGCCTCTGAGCCTACACCCATCGACTCAGCATATCACCAGCCCCACAAAGCCATCCTGCTGCCTTCAACAGTGCCGTTCCAGACTTCTCCAGAGGTGGCCTTAATGGGACTAAGTCACACACCCCAACCAGTCATCAAGCAAAGCCACATCCTGATGTTAACCCTCACAGATACCCCATGAGTTCACATCAGCCACCTCTCTCCTCTCATCACAAACAGGCCCCTCCTCCTCTCTCTGCTGACCGTGCCGGGTTCAGTGACATTGCGAGATTCCTTGCTCGACGTGAACTGCTGAGCTCCAGCCTCACCAAATTTGACGATCGTCCTGAAGGCTACTGGGCATGGAAGTCAAGCTTCCTAAACTCCATTGAAGGAACAGAACTAACCTTTGGTGAGGAGCTTGATCTCCTAATTAGGTGGTTAGGCCCGCAGTCTTCAGCACATGTCAAGAGGATTCGAGCCGTCCATGTCAACGACCCAGCCCTTGGCCTGAAAATGGCATGGAATCGTCTTCAGGAATGTTATAGGTCGCCAGAGATGATTGAGAAGGCGCTCTTTGACAGGGTGGAGAGATTTCCAAAGATCACCAATAAGGATCCTCAGAAGCTCAGAGAGCTGGGTGACCTGCTACAGGAGCTAGTATCAGCACAGCAAGAGGGTAACCTACCTGGGCTAACTTACCTGGACACCGCTAGAGGCCTGAACGCTATTGTAGAGAAGTTGCCATTTAGCCTTCAAGAAAAATGGATCTCTCAGGGGAGTACTTACAAGCTACACTACAAGGTGCATTTTCCACCATTCGCCTACTTTGCTGACTTCGTCTGCAGAGAAGCTTACATCCGTAACGGCCCAAGTTTCTCCCTGCTCTTCAGCAGCTACAACAATGAAGGCAGACAACGCCGTAAAGAAGATTAGTAGCTCCAGAAACTATATCTCCTCGCACAAGACAGAGGTCTCTCCTACGTCTGACTCTGACACCACAGAGACTCCCAGCCCTAGGTCAGATGTTGATAGCCAATGCCCTATCCACAGAAAGCCTCACCCCCTTAAACACTGTAGGGGCTTTAGAGCCAAAACCATTGATGAACGCAAGGCGTTTCTTAAAGAAGCTGGCATATGTTTTAGATGTTGTTCCTCAAGCAAGCATCTCGCTAAAGAGTGTAAAATCGCAGTTCAGTGCAAAGAGTGCAGCAGTGACAGGCACATAGCGGCTCTTCACCCTGGACCAGCACCATGGGATAGACGGACCCCTGAGTCAGAGAACGGCGGGGAGGAAAAGGATGAGTCATCTCCTACTGTGAACTCTAAGTGTACAGAGGTCTGCGGAGATAACAGACCACGCTCCTGTTCTAAAATCTGCCTCATCACAGTGCACCCTAATGGACAACCAGATAGGTCAGTGAGACTCTACGCTATTCTCGATGACCAGAGTAACTGGTCACTTGCCAAATCGGAGTTCTTTGACCTCTTTGGCCTTAAAGGTACAGATGCGCTCTACACACTCCGGACTTGTGCCGGTCTTACTGAGATGTCTGGAAGGAGAGCCACGAGCTTTGTTGCACGCCCTTTGGATGGAAGTCTCAGCATAAACCTTCCGACCCTCATAGAGTGCAACTACATCCCTGAAGACAGGTCAGAGATACCAACTCCGGAAGTGGCGAAGTATCACACTCACCTTAACTCCATTGCGAAGCACATACCTCCACTCGACCCAGAGGCCAAGATCCTACTACTCCTTGGGCGTGATGTCCTACAGGTCCACAAGGTGAGAGACCAGCGCAACGGACCTAATAACGCCCCGTATGCCCAACGCTTGGGTCATCATCGGTGAAGCCTGTCTGGGTGCGGCTCACAAACCAAAAGAAGCAAGTGTGTTCCGCACTCACATTCTCGAGAACGGGCGCCACTCTCACTTCACACCCTGCCTGAATCATCTCACTCTGAAAGAGAAGCTCCCTGTGAACGGCCAAGTGTCTCGCAGTACCCACAACCAGCAAAGCCCACGGCTCGCTTGTGTGCTAGCTTCATGCACTGAAGACAACTCTTTGGGGAGTAAGATCTTCCAACGCACAGAGGATGACAACAAGATCGCCTCCTCTATCGAAGACAAGCAGTTCATTGAGCTACTGGATAAGGAGATGTTCATTGATGAAGGAAACAGCTGGGTAGCCCCACTCCCCTTCCGCACGTCAAGATCACGTCTACCCAACAACAGAGAGCAAGCTCTTAGTCGCTTTGACTCTCTTTGTCGTACTCTTGAAAGAAAAGCTGAGATGAAGCAACACTTCATCACATTCATGCAACGGATCTTTGACCAAGATCATGCAGAGCTGGCTCCAACATTGACAGAGGGAGAAGAGTGCTGGTACTCCCCACATTTGGAGTGTACCACCCCCACAAGCCAGGTCAGATCAGAGTCGTGTTCGACTCTAGCGCCAAACATCTTGGAGTGTCTCTCAATGATGTGTTGCTGACCGGACCAGACCTGAACAAAGGATTGCTGGGGGTTCTGATACGTTTCCGCCGCGAACAGATTGCTGGTACTGCGGACATTGAGCAAATGTTCCATAGCTTCATAGTGAGAGAAGACCACAGAAATTTCCTCCTATTCTTATGGTTTAAGAACAGTGACCCTACGGATGAGGTTGTCGAAAAACCGAATGCGGGTCCATGTATTTGGCAACAGCCCCTCTCCAGCGGTAGCAACCTCCGGCCTCAGACGAGCAGCACTACATGGAGACGAGGAGTTTGGCCATGCAGCTAAGGAGTTCATCCATAGAGAGTTCTATGTGGACGATGGCCTCACATCTCTGCCCTCTGTAACTGAAGCTATCAACCTACTCAAAGCAGCACGAGGCATGCTTGCTATGTCCAACTTACACCTCCACAAGATTGCATCCAACTGTTCAGCAGTCATGTGGTCATTTCCATCCTCTGAGTACGCCAAAGACTTGAAAGACCTTAACTTAGACACTGACTCTCCTCCAGTGCAGCGCAGTCTAGGATTGAACTGGGACCTTAGCAACGATACGTTCACCTTCCAGGTTGCCAGCACCAAAAAGCCCTTTACACGTAGAGGTGTGCTGGCTACTGTGAACAGTTTGTTTGATCCACTTGGCCTAGTGGCACCAATCTCCATACAAGGAAAGTTCTTGCTGAGAGAACTTACCCACAATACTGCTGACTGGGACGAGCCCCTCCCAGCAGAAAAGGAAGCAGAGTGGATTGCTTGGAGAGATTCACTACAAGCCCCGGACACTTTGGACTCCTCGTTGCTATACTGGAACATCTGTCTCTAACGCTCAGCGTGTGGAGCTGCACGTCTTTTCAGATGCTTCTGTGAAAGCTATTGCTGCAGTTGCCTACCTGAAGGTGTTTGATGACAGAGGCATGTCCCACGTAGGATTCATCATGGGGAAGGCCAGACTGGCCCCCATCTCAGTTCATACAGTCCCACGGCTCGAACTAGGAGCTGCAGTCTTAGCAGTCGAGATCGCAGAACTGGTGTCCGGAGAATTGAATGTTAAGCTTGACGACATGAGGTTTTACACTGACAGCAAGGTCGTGCTGGGTTACATTCACAATGTTACCCGCAGGTTCTATGGTATGTCAGTAACAGAGGAACGCATCAGGAAGTTCTCAAGCC
>NW_024041883.1:0-16356 GCF_014851395.1 Micropterus salmoides | reverse complement strand
TAATGAAAGTCAAAGAAGACTGAGATACCACTGAGATTCCTATATTGACTTTTAGTCTGGCATTGGAGCCTAAACTTCCCATAACACAACTCAGTTACTGGCTGAAAAACACTACTTCCCCATACAGAATCAATACAAAAGAAATGGCTTTGACACTAGTCATATGTTTTTTATATTTATTGGTAATATTTATATATTTGTTTACATTACACTGACTTGTTTTATTGCAATTTGATCCATTAGGGCAAAAAGTCTTGGAAAACTGTATCAGTAAATTCTTCTCGTGCCATTCATGTGTGCCAGGAGTCAGCAGGAGGCAGGACTCTAGCAGGACTTTGATGTGCATGCACAAAAATGTGGAAGGCTAAAAACATTATTCCTACTATTTTTGGTGAATGCTCCCAGTAAGCAACTTTCACTGCGCATTATCTTAATACATTTATGGTGTCCTTTTGTTAATCATCCCCACCTGGGAAATGTTTGTAATACAGGCTTTCTGTGTAGACTTGTAGCCCAATCTTCCAAGACCTGACAGATCCACAGAAGACACTTAATGAGACTGACCTCCCAAGAAAACCAGGGCATCAGTAGTGTCGGCAAATGTTCAAAAATGACATTTATTTACGTTTAAGTGACAAAGCCCCTGTAGTGGCTGCAGTAATTATGACTCTTGTCCTTGAGTGCAGTGCGCCCAGACAGAAAAGGTCGGGGTGGATGAATCGTTCAACATAATGAAAACAAAACACTTTAACACAGGAGAGCACTGTTTGTTTCCCATTTTTCTCATTTTTCTTTTGTCCATGAGCGTTCCCTCAACGTGACCAAGTGTTTTTTTTTTTATATAGTAGTCATTTAAACTGGAACCACAATGCTTCCGTAACTAAGTTGTTTCTGTGCCTAAACCTCAACTATAGCGTTGTAAGATAAAAGAAAATGATTTCATTATTGAAACGGTGACGCTGTCCTGAAGATAGTGGCTTCCAGTAAGAAAACACTTACACACATATGTTGTTGTGGACATACAGCGTTGTTTTGTTGTTGGGGCTCAACATGCGGTGTTATCACATTTTTATCAATGGAGTAATTTGGTGCCATAAAGCAGAGTAAGAGTGTCTGTGGATCTCACCTCACTGCACAGCGAGCCGCTAACAGCAGCTTTATGGTCTGAGCATGCTAACTGCTGCGTGCCACTCAACAACATTGCCAAGCAAACTCATTTTTGTAGTTTGACCGTAGCTATCACTTTACCTTCTGGGCATGTCTTTCAAGTCAATTTACATACCGCGGCAACACACACACAGCCACATTAACCGCGCAATATGCTAACGCCAAGTTAGCTAACCTTTAAAATAAACAGTTAAACAACACAAAACACGGCAACACTTACAGCTTCCAAGTTTGAAGTCGGGTCACGTACAACCCATGGCGATCCGTCCTTGAACCGTTACGGAGTGCCATCCTCCGCGGTAGGCATGACCAATAGCGCGGTATTTCAATTTTGCGGTTATCGCGGCAGCCCTATAGTGCAGCTGCGTTTAGATCCCGTTTGATCTTTACTCAGTTTTCCCTCCGCCTTGACTAACAATCAGCAGGGGTGTCCATAGCCTGGATTTTATGAAAGCGGGCTTGTGATTTTGAGGTTGCAGGTTTGAATTTCTGAACCAGCGAGGTTCTAAACCACAGGGCAGCTCTGTCCGTCTGAACCTGTGTTAATGTAAAACATTGAGTTGCTGAAAATAGTATACATGCTTATGAACTTTCTTCAGACCAACGGTAATAAAAAAGAAATATACCATGATGATCTTATTTTAAAACTGCTTCCTCCCTTCAGCTCCATCTTGGCTCCTCTCTACGAATGGACGGAGTAAGACCAACCAGTTTCTCCCATTAGTTTATATGACATGTTGATCCATCTGTGCAGCATGTCACCCTTGCATGTACTTGGATCAGTTCTGATGGCTGTCCTTCCCCTCTGTTTTGTAAAGGACAATGTGAATCCTTTTTATGTCTCCTTATGTTTGCTCCCCTGTAATAGCAAATTTGTTATTTGTATTTTATTCCACTAATGGTGTGAATGGAATATTGGTTCACTTAATTTTATTGAGGAGTTATTCTAAAAGCAGGAGTAACTGGCCCACCAGTGTTTAGATGGCGTGAAATCTGATCTGGAATTAATAGGAACAATTTTGACATTTAGGAAATATGTATGTATTCGCTTTCAATATGAAGCTAGTGCAGGCAGACAATTAGCTTAGCTTAGCATAAAGACTTAAAGCATGGTGAAACAACTACCTGGGCTAGGCCTGCCTACACCTCTACAGCTCTAAAGGCTTCTTGCCTTTATTTGATAGAACAACTGTAGAGAGAGACAAGAAATGTGGAGGAAAGAGAAAAAGAGGACAGCACACAGCAAAGGGTCACAGGCTGGAATCGAACCCCGGCCACTGCAGCAAGGACTCAGACTTGTATTTTGTGCTATACCAGGTGAGCTAACCAGCAGCCCTCTGCAGCTCACTTATTAACATGTTTACAGAGATTAAAGATTTAACAAATGGTGTAGATGTAAAAATTGAAAAAAATGTGGTTCAATTTAAGCCCTGCGATGGACTGGCGACCTGTCCAGGGTGTACCCCGCGTTTTGCCCGATGTCAGCTGGGATTGGCTCCAGCCCCCCACGACCCTGTACGCAGGATAATTGGTTGACAATGGATGGATGGTTCAATTTAACAACAGGATTGGAAATTTCAAACATTAATGCATTTAACCGTATCACATGGTCTTCATCAGCAGGTGGACTTTTTTCTTTACGATGGATCTGGATCATATTTATCAGATCCATCTCCATGACAGCTACGCCAGCTGATGAAGACCATTCGATACTGATGAAAGCTAGAAGGTGGACCTCAAGCTGGGATTGTATTGTCATCAACCCGGACTTTGACATAAAGAGAAATCCTGAGCACATGTGTTGTCCTCACGCTGACCCAACCTATCTGAGCTGGAGAAGGAAGGTTGGTGGGTGCGAGGCAGAATTTAAGACTGTATTCATACCCGTCTTGTTTGGTTTGGTTAATCAAACTCAGGTTTGTTTACCCCCTTGGTGCGGATCTTTTGGGCAGGTGTGAATACAGCAATCGCACTCTGGTGCGGAACCAAACAACCGTACTTAGACCCAGCTGAAGACATGGTCTCAGTCTGCTTCCAAACGAACTCTGGTATGTTTTTTTAAAAGCATGAATGTGGCCCGACCTTGATCCAACCCAACTGCAGAAAGCACTGCACTACGAGAGTTAACAGGCTCTCGTAGTCGGTGCAGATTTTGTCTTTAATTACACTGCAACTACCTCATATGACAGACAAATCTGGAAGCAAAAGCACTGTGTGCCTGGGCAGTGTGACAGGGTCAGATTTATATTATGTAATTAGGGCTAATGAAATGGCTAAATATGACTCAGTAGTGATAGCACTACACATAGCAGTTTGCAGTAATATTAGCAGTAATAATTCTGATGTAATAATCTGTTGATCTGGTTGTATGAATTCAAACTTTATACCTGATCCATCTTCTGTGCAGTGCCACTGTCAACATGGCACGGCAGGCGCAAAATGCTCATTGTAATTTGCTAAATGCTATTTACAACATCGTATAGATGACACCATATCATATGATGCTCACAAGTTTCTGCAAATTGCATTGCATTGTAGCTGATAACACCAAACCAGTAAAAGAACAAAAATTGCCCTACAGAAGATCTCCATGATAATTTAGCCTACCTTTGCACTTCCTGCTTTCTTTCCGTCCAGTGAATGGATGACCTTATCACACGTGTGGTTTTGATTACAAATTCCGGTTCACTTTCAAAAAGGGCAGCGTGAAAGCAAACCGCACCAAACAAATAAAAAAATCCACATTGTATTTGGTCTGGATCAAGGCCAGTAACTGAGAAGTATGGCGATTACTGTGTGTCAGCACACCCTTGGCATTCACACAGGGCAATGGAGCCAGAGTGACAGGACATCCCAAACAGATTAATTACAAAATAATCCCCAACATATGCACCTTACTATCCCCATTAACCATCAGAAAGTACTATACATATTTATATGTATCATCAGCCCCTGTGTCCCACCCCCTATTCCTCCACCCAGCTAAACAGGAGAGGCAGCGCTGGGGTTATAATGGTGGGTTAGGATAGCAAGTCAGATTGCTGCTTGCTTAATTTAGTTGCTGAGTTAAATGTTCCTATTGACAGTACAGTCAGTAGCTCCTCTCAGGAGGATCTGTTATTGTGCTATTCTGTTTATCTAGACAAGAGAAAAGCAGTATTATGATTTATTTTATCTATCTTTTCATTTCTTATTGAATCTTAATATATTTTGTGTTTCAAATTGGAACAAATCCACACGGCATAAAAGTATTCCTTTTTGACCATCCTGTACATAGTAATTATTTGAAGTAAGTCAGTAATAATGCTGCACTGAAATGAGTTGTTTACAGGGAGTCTGGAAAATGTGAGAGAAAATGTATTAAGGTGTGACCTTTCAAGTCCATTGCATGAGTTTCTTTATGTTTGTTTTTGGTCCCTTTCATTTTCCACATCTCGCCAGCTCGCACTGACTCATATGTCAGAGCCCTTCTGCCGCCTCTCTCCCTTCCATCTGCAGCCAAATGGAGCAGAGCAGTAGACACCGGATAGAGATTAAGTGCAGAGATGACTATCCAAAATCACAAACTACAAATGGTGATGATGTGCTGGATGTGAAAGTGGCCAATTATTGGCTAACATGTAAGCCATAACAAAGGTATAAGGCAGGGATAGGCCGTGGCGGTGGCTGAGGATCTGTGGTGGAACTGTGGATCTTTGTTTTGGCGTTTTTCTGCCTCCTAGTGGCAAAACACTGATTATTGCAGCATTAAATAAATGTCACATGACTTAGCTTGTAGCATCTTAAGGGCCATGAAAATAAGGTAGAGCAATAACAACCTTTTGCATGCAACAGAGCAGTGAACATGGAGGAGGTTAACGTCAGTGTATTGTGATTTTATTGTTGTTATTTACAGGATGTGACTGTGAGTTTTGAATTGATTTTGAAAAGGAGATGCAAAGAGATGTAAAGGGGGCAGGGAAATGGAACCAAAACAATGTGTGAATCGTGTTGTCCAGAATGTCATTTCAGATGGCTCTGTGATTAGGTAAAGTTTCTGAGTTCTGCAAATGGGCTCAAGGATGGGGTCAACCAGCCCTTCATAAGTTCAAACATAGCCTAGTTATAATGTTATTTAATTAAATGCATCACTGAATTGAAACAGATTACACAACACAAACTATTTTTTACATAGAGATTAGTTGTTATTAAATACACTCTAACTCCCAGGTCAGCAGCTAGTGACGCAGTGACTTCCTGTTTACTGTACAGTTGATTGCTTAACGTCAGCATTATATATTAAATATGCATTTGTGACATTTGTCACTGTGACTTCATGAAACATGGCTCAGTGTGTGTCTCAGAGTGTTGAAAGTATAAAGCACACAGAGCATGAATGAGTCCTGGCCCTTCTTCCCTCCTGCAACCCCCCCCCCCTTCTCTCTCCCCTCACCAGGTATATTTCTCCCCAAACATGTTGATTTATTTTTCTCAGCTAAGATGTTGCTGCACCCATCCTGACGCAGTCTCTCTTCTCTCTCTGTTCCCCCTCCAGATTGAAATCCGGGACACCAAGGATCCAAGATTCGGAGTCCGGCGGTTCCCCTGAGAACCAAACTTCCTGTCCTCCTCTTCCATTTCCCCCTTCCTTCAGTCCATCCATCCATCCATCCATCCTCCTCTTGCTCATCTTCTTCTCTCATTAGCTCTTCAGGTTAAACCTTGATCTGGGCTTGGAGGCCAAAGCCCAGCAGTTTGTAAAATAGGACTGAAGTGGAATCACCTAACAAAGGCAAACTGTCTGTTGGAAGACAATTACATCCTGAGGGGAAGTATGACCATCAGCTTTATCAAACTCTGGGATACAGTCATTCATAACATACAGTGTTACTGTCTCATAACATTGTTATAACAAAGAATATGACGTTATTGATAATGATAATGCTTGCAGTAGGAGTATTCTATGAAACTATACATATTTTTATTGAGTGGAGAAAAGCTATTTCCAGCTTTAAAAGTAATGTTATAAAGTGCGTATGTAAAAGCACACAGGTGCTACTTCTGATATAAGAAATAAAAAAATAAAAAAACAAGGAAAAAAGATGATTTTGTACAGCCACAGTGTAATTTTGAAGTCTTTTTCAGGCCAATTTTCAACTGCTCTTTGTATATGACAAGGTCTGATCCCAGGACCTACAAAAATAAAACATGTAAATGACAAGTTTCTATGGAAACAGGGTATAAAGAGACACTTAAGCCCCCCCCCTCCGCCCTCCATACATGACGCATCCCTGTGAGCTGTGGAATAGTAAAACTTGTTTAATTGTCAAATAATGAAGAAAAAAGTGTGGATTCCACTTGTATTTTAACCCTGTGTGTAAATGTAAGCCAGCCGTCATCCTTTGGGCCACACTACACTGAGAAAAGAAAAGGCTGAGAGGCAAAGAATGTCCTTCCTGTCCTCAGCTATTTAATTTAGTCACATTTCACTACACTCTGTTTTTTTTCCTTTTCCTCCCCCAACTCACTGGTCCTGTTCAGTTCTGCTCTTGTCGACTGGTTTTGGTGTGTAAGTCCGCCACCACGAAAGGCCCTGCATGCTGCATCTATCTCAGGCTTGCAAAGACGAAGTTTCCTGTACACGCTCAACAGGTCTGCTGCACTATCCAGGCCCACCAGCTGAAGAGCACAGAGCTGAGCCTCCATGTGTAGAGGACAGACCCAGCACAGACATTCATCAAGACAACAGGCATCATCACGCACTGTGCCGCTTCCTCCTCTGAATCCGCACCGGACCCTCTATGGAGAGAGATTAGTGCTTTAAAATACATACATCTGAATTTGACATGTTAATTTGAATGGAAGGCACAATTGAATGCAAAGGCTGCAAACAAGGCGAGAACGACCCAAATGTCAACATTATTTAATTTTTGTCACGAGGGTAGCAGGAATACAGCGTTAGGGCCCAAATGCAGACGAGGCATCTGGTGGACAGCTAGAGGAGGGCAGGTCTGGGGAGAGACAGGGACAAATAGTGAGAATAATGCAGAGGGCTGGGGATGAAGAGTGTGGCTGCAGAAGGGACTGAGAGGCAAACTGTGACAATTCTACCTTCAACCACAGTTTTAAATTTACTTTTCTTAAATTCAGATTGTGCTCTGAAAAACACATCTGGAGGGAAAATACAGACAATAGACAAGTACAGATCCAGTCCAACAACACTGGGCTGTAATGCTGCACTTTGGGTGCGAGGCAACTTTTGTTATGCAAGTGTTTGGTAGCTTCTTGGCTAAAGGTGTATCACATTACAGCGGAAAAACAAGGGTAAAAAATGTCCACACAGTATTTAGTGCTCTGAATACAGGATTTACCAGTCCGGAATACCTGATGGCGCTGCGCTGAACGGCGCCACTTACAATGCTAATGTTGCTAGTAGTAGATCGCTATGTTTCAGAGACTCAATTTGTGTTTTTGTAACAAACCTGGTAATTTGCATGCTGATATTTCACCAATCGAATGTCTTTTTTTGTCTGGTCTCGATAGGAGGCCAATTTATTATTGTACAGTTGTGGAGATTCAAAAACACAGTAATTTGTTTTTTTCCATCTTTCACTTTAAGCAGTAGTGAACAGCAATTGGCTGCACCCTCAAAGGTCAGCACAGTCTGAGTCAAAGTTCAGCAAATTTCAACTTTCGCCGCATCCCCACTCCGCGCGGCGCACCCCTGGCATCACACCACACATACACAATAATGGCGCACGGACAGCTGTTTTTCCACGATAATGTGAAGAGAACCAACCTGTCCAGGTGAGCATTGTGGCACAGTTGGGGGAGATGATCATTCAGCAGCACAGTGTGATTTAGCTTTCACCTTGGGGATAAAATTGACATCTGTGCTCATACCCACAAACCACACCTCAGCCAAGACCTCTCAAAAATCACACTGTGTAAATCTGCATCTGACGACAATATAATGGAAACACATTATGTCTGTTACTGTTGACTGGAGACAATCCCCCTGGTCCCTGATGTGTCTGACAAAGCTCAGTCTGAGATGAGGAACCTGTATCACAGCAGAGGAACCTCTGGAACCCCTGGCAAATTACATGTTGATATCTTTAGGCACATGTAGATTGGCAGTTTATCTCAGGATCATACACAACACCAGGTAATTATGATTTTTTAAATTTATTATTATTATTTCCATCAATTTCCATCTAAGTATTTCTATGTCTTTAGTCCAGGATTTTTGAGGATGATATACTTTTGTTTTTATTATTTTCAAAAATATGGAGAGAAATGGAGATACTCATATATTCCAACTTGTGTTTTTACCAAATACTCAACCACTGATCAGTTTGAAGGAGTTCTCAAAGGAGGATATTGCTATTCACATTACTGTGCAGTGCAAATCTCTTACTCAGTTTAAAATGTTCCTTTCTTGTCATTCATCCACTTTTAGGAATCTGGAAGACATGGCATAGTAGGAATGACCAATCCATTTTTCTCATAAAAATACCGAAAGTATCTGTTTGTGTCAAAATATGTGTGAAAGGGTTTCTATTTTTCTGGCCAAGCTGTGAGGGCTGAGTATGACAACATTTACTCAAGACTAAGGTTTCCAGTATAGATCTCTTTCAACTAACCTGCCTGGTCTCTGACATTTTGTCAAATGAGCACACTCTTTTATATTTATACTGAGGGATTTTTGAGCGTTATTTGACAAAAAGACAAACACGTAGCAATGCAGTGCCTGTGAAACACATCCAGCGTTTCCTACTCACTCATGCAGCATGCAACACCTCATTGCTGGCCACCTGAAAAATGAGGAAGTATTCATTCTCCATTTAGCTCTGTTTTGGTCTTCACTAACTCCAGATTCAAATATCCAGCTCTGAATTTGCTGAACTTTGTTCACTGTGTAGAGATGTAGAGTTGTGTGAGGTTTGGTGACCCATTTCCCATTACATAATGTCATTTGATGAAGTGTCATATCAAACGTATCATTTCATTGAAATTTAATTCCAACCCTTATCTATAGAAGTAGTTCCCACAACGCAATTCCATTAAAACTGAAATGTGCGCAACTCTTCTCCAGTACACCATGCTTTATACACAAACGTTTTCGACTACCTTGCCTTCGTCAGGGTGTGCTGGAGAAGACCTGAACCTCGCAGTGTGTGCTCTCAAAGTAGGAAATCATTTCCACAATGCAAACACATTTCACCTCATCATAGTGTCATAGTCATAGTCACCAGTGTGAGTTTGCAGGTAAATCACCCGAGTCATCAACAGAGCTATGTCAAAAAGGGCTCCTGTTTGAGACCCAAAGAGGTCAAATTGTCAAATATTTCACGAAAAAAGCACACATTCCAAACTGTGCAGCAACGTTGTCTTCGCTCCTCTCCCACCATCCTCTCTCTCTCCTTTTGGAGAGGGGCTTTTTACTGGAGACAGATGATTTTGATGTCAAATCACATAATGTTTGGGACAAAACCTGACAGCAGTTTGGGTAATCTGAAGCTAACCCTGATACTGAGTTGAGTTTCTATCCACATATTAAGGGCACACTGCATAGTTGTGTTACAGCACCCCATGATTTAACAAACCATTGAAATTAATGTATAATAATAGAATCAAAGCTCAAGCTTTCAACCACATCTCATTGAAAGGTCACAAATTAACTTTCATTCTCAAAACTTAAAAAACGATGCTTTCAATTTGTGCCACTGTTATACAAAAACAGATTCTGCCAGAGTCTGTGCTCATTTCACACAATAACGTGAGACCATTTATACAACTAGTCTATTTCAGGATTCAGTCCTGCTTTCAAGATTTTGACACCAGTATTACTGGTGTATTAATACCTGTACAGTACATAATTAGATTTGGAATTTGGTACAGTATGTTTTTTTGTATTACTTACACTGTGTAGTTTTGGTCCACCCTGGGTTTTTGTAGTTGGTGGGATCATTAGTCCAAACCATGAAATTCAAGCGTCATCAGTAGTTAGTCCTTCTGAATGAATCATATGCCAGGGCCGAGCTCACTGAGGACACCTCAACGCAAAAATCTGTCTCCTCTCTCAGTGTCTGTCTTTTTTATTGTACATCTGCCCACAGGTATTTGACTTTATACCCTCTGTTATGCAGTTGTGCCAAATCAAGAAATGGAAACTGTACTTTTATATTTGACCCCTGACTTTCTATTTCAGTGCTTTTCAAAGTGTTTCCTTTTTTCTTCTCCTTCTTCTTTTTTTTTTTTTTACATAGTTTGATTTTCATTGCTCTGCTGTTGTTGTAATGTTATTTTTTCTGTGGTTATGGGATGCTGTGATGTTTCTCAATATTGAAAAAGGAATGTTTGTGCCGGATTGTCACAGAAGAGTTCAGCATGGCAACCAGTGTCATACACCACTTTCACCATTGTTGTTGTTGTTTTAACAAGAAAATTAATAAACTGATTGACTATTAATGTTGTTCAAGCTTTTTATTCTACCTTCTCAGTTTCATTTCAGTGAAAAGATAAGATAAAGTTTTCAACTCAAGTCTATAAATCAATTCTATACAGTAATTAAAGCCTTGTTTTAGTCTTTCACAACCCAACCTGGAAACACTACAGCCAATTTGTTATAGTTTAATCATCAAGTTTACTCCTTTAAACAGATCAAGTAATATTGTAGGGGATTTTAATATTCATGTGGACATCTACAATAATAGCCTTAACACTGCGTTTATCTCATTATTAGATTCAGCTGGCTTCTGTCAGAGTGTTCATGAACCGACTCACTGTTTTAACCACCTCGGCCTTGTTCTGACTGCTTTATGAGCTGCAGTTGGGTCCTTTTAGAGAAATGTCTAACATCTGATACGTTTTAGGAACAGAGCTTTGGCACACTCATTATTCAAAACAGAAAGGCTCTCTTTTTCTGCTGCCATTTGTGCTCACACCAGAGTCCCTCCTCACCGCCCCTCCGTTCGTCCTTGTTACATCATTATATCTGAAGCAGCAGCAGTTGACCCGTATCTTCCTGCTCTTCCCACACACAGTCTTTACAGCAGACATAACTGCTGGAACATGGAGCCCCGGGGAACATACACACCCAGCCACGGTGTGTGTGTGTGTGTGCGTGTGTATATACAAATGAAGGCATACGTGTGCATATGAATGTGTTGTTAGCCTAACTACATTATGTAACTATGTATGTGTGTGTCTCTATAGGCCTATCTGCTTTAGGTCCTACAGTGTAAAGCCCCTGACCACCTATACTGTGTTTTATGACATCCTCTGACAAGTTCGTCTCATTCACAAGCTTCTCTCTGTAGTCAGTAAAAACAGTGACAGGATTGTGATGTATAAATGCTACCTGTTAACCAGGTGAGCATTAATACACCTGCACTGCTGCACTGAGAAGTCATAAGAGACAATGTAATCACTAGGTACTAAGTGTAGTGCATAAGCGTAAAACTGACAAGGGAGAAGGGTCGCAAAGTAGCAAATCCTACATTAAGCTGCCATGTCACCAACACACAACAGTATTCATTTCAGTCATGCACCTCCTCCAATCAGCGGACGCCATAACATCAGTATCAGAAAGACGAAAGGGCCACACATTACCATGAAACCCCAAACCTCATGAAAACATCTCCACAATCTCTCCACCCCTCTGCGTCCGTTAGCCCACGCTAGCCGGCACTATTTATAGTCATGACAGAGTGGCTAAAAGATAGCCGGGGGTGGCGGGCCGCACGGTACGTCAGAAGAGATTGGTGCTTTCTTTGTTGTGGAGCAGCGTGTCCAGACTGCTGTGTGGATTGGGGATAATAACAGAGATCCTTAGTGATGTGCCTTGCGGTCCTCTCTGCCTCCCACTCTCTCATTTTGTCATCTCTCTGTCTGCCTGCCTTCACAACTCAAGAAGAGCTGTGACCGAAGAGAGCTGATGTGGCCCTTCAGGTGAGGGTCCAGGGGCCCAGGTGTGACTACACACACCAATTATCAAGGAGGTCGAAGGCCAAAATGAGAAAAAAGAAGACAACGGGGTCTGGCATACCGATGTCAAATTTCGTCTTTTGATAAAAAATGTATATTTTGACCATCCCATTTATATCAATGAGGGTGGACTAAATAACAGAAACATCTGTCTGTGTAAGGCAGTACGGTTCAACATCACCACCACCAATGACCTAAAACAAATATAACAAAAAGAGTCCTACACCTTCATTAAGATATGATCATCTGCAGGCCTGTTGCATTAGACTGCATTTATTTTAGTATACCTAATAAACTGAATGTAGGCGTCTTATACATACAGTGTAATTCAGACACGACGGGACATTAAGTCACATGTGCAAGAAGGAGTTCAGAAATGCCCCTGCTGGAAAACACAGCAACTTTAAAAATGTGTGATGTAAAGGGGGAGGAGCGGTTTCTGCTCTCTCAAAAGGGATTTGAAAAGTATTTTGGCAGTGTAGCCTCAACTAATGACCATCAGCAGCAGGGCCGTGCACAGACATTTTGGGTCAGAGGCTCAAGTGAAAAAAAGAGAACTTCTCATAATTATTTATTTAAAAAATGTTTTTAAACAAAATGTTAAATATGTTAACACAACTCTCACTTCAATACCAATTTATTATAATTCCCTTACACTCACGCAATTTTTTTGTACTCATCAGATTTCTACAAAATAAAATAATCAGTCCACACAGCAATCGTGGTCTTCTTCAGTATCTTCTTATGGTGACAATGACTTAGTTTCACATTTGAGGGATGGTTGTCTGTGTCACATAAAGATCTTTCAGCATACAACAACTAATAGATGGACAGTTCAAACGATCAAAATTATATTAACTTTGGTCTATTTTGCATCCATGTCTTCTTTTACTTCATTTCTTAATTAACCAAAAGAAGTTAATCTTTATATTTAAACATTTGAGTGGAAACGACTCTTGATGTACGTCAAACTGACTGGGGAAGTTCTGCGGTGAGAGCTTTAGTTTTTTGTTTATCCTATTCACCTGCAGTGCCTTGGTAAATAGATGAAAATTAGTGCATTTTTAAAAGTTTTTTAAGTTAACGCCTGATGTGCATCAATGTGGCGACTATGATGACGTTATAAGACACAAATGTTACTGTATTCACCTGTAGTGTCTCCATTAAGTACAGTACATTAGCCTGTATGGCCATGATATATTGCCTTAGCTAAACTTTAGCTAAATTATGACAGTAGCTATTTGTCTTTTGGCTTATTAGCTGTAAACTGGAGACACTGGTAGCTTGGTCTTTTGTTCATCACTACTCATCTCCACACAAGCCAAGAAAACACAGCTGGGATAGGAGCTGGGAGGGGCTGCTGGCTGCCTGTCTGTGTGTCTGATGTGCTGATGTGCGCATCTGCTGAGATAAGGAAGGAGAGAGAGAGAGAGGGAGGGAGGGCAATGTATTCTGTTGTTTTTTTTAAAGCACCCCAGAAAAACACTTCTGCACTTTCTCTCTCTAAAAAAACAAAAACGGCCAGGTGTTCAAGCCCCTTTTGACGTTTATTTGTGCACGTGCCTGATCATGAGCGCTTCTCACAATCATTCCGCTAATAAACTTTCTCAGGAATTAGACAGGCCTATCAAATACTTCTAAGTTGGGACTCATATTTAAGTCTCATTTGCTCACATGCTGTATGTAAAACACTACTAGATAGTTTTTTTACTATGAGGGACCAAGCAGTAAGGCAGGAGGAGTCACAGGTAAATTTCAAAAGAAAGGGTTTTTATTTCCCCCCAAAAATCATTAAAACAAATAAAGATAAAGTTTGGGCCCTGCTCTGAACCTAAAAAACTCAAAATACAACTGACCTACTGGAAGAGAAACAAAGGGGACTTATATACTGGCTGATCAGACCAGATATGACACACAGGGGAGACTAACAAGAACACAATACTACTTAAACTACAAAAAAACGTTGAAACCAACTAAACACTCCCCCAAAAAGCAGCTCTTGCTCCAGGATCCACCCGTTTAGACCAGCAGACTGCATGGTGAGCTCAAAAGAAATACTGGTTATTAAAATTGAAAGACAATCCAGTCTAAAAGTAACTAATTGTGTGCGCTCTAAAAAGATACCTTTGTACGGTCAACTACATAAAGTATATGTAGGTGAAACAAAAGATGTCCTGTACATTATTTGTACCTCCATAAATGTCTGCAACTAAAGTAGTATTATAAATAAACCAGTCTAAGAGGAAAAATAACTGCATAAACTAAAGAAAAGTGTAAGTGCACAAGGTTACCACTTTTAGCATGTCTGTGGCCATCACATCAGTTAGCATGAATGATTAAATGAAAAATAGCAATAGAGAGAGAGTCCTGGTCTGTTTATTACTGTGGCTGTATAAGCTTTGTTTTTTTTTTTTTACCTCCAATCAAAAAATAATCAGCATTTTTATAGACTTTTATCAAGTCCTGAAGTAAGAAGGTCTCAACAACTTAAAATCACGTTATTTTGTGATTTATTTGAGTGACCTTCTTTTCTTTGTGTAATAAATATAATAAAATAATTAAAAGGCAACATAAAGTATGTTTGCCTGTATCTAATTAAGATATACATACTATCATATAGTAAAATCGTTCTGTAAACTGATGTCAACATATCGCCAATGTTAGGTAGCTGGGTACAACCTCTGAAAGTCATCTTAGTTATTCAGGAAAACATTAGGAAACATACAACAAGTTTATGTCACTTGTTTTCACTAAAACAGCCATCTTTTTAGTTCACACCAAGCGCACTGCCTGGGTCAGCCATGTTTTTTGTTCACGTTGGGGTCAGGCACCTGGAAAGCAAATTCTGACCCCCTACTGTGACTGGACTGCAGCATTAGGTTCAGGGTGGAGTGTGGGATTGTTCAACCCAGAAACTGTAGCAAAACGATGCACACCGATTTCAGACTGAATTTGCCCCCCACCTTTACTCATTTCTTGGCAATTTGGAACACAAAATATGTTATTTATTGATAGCAATCAATCCGAACGTCCTTCAAATATTATTTTCCACCTTATTTTGATGAGTTGAACTCTTATGATATTCTTCTCACAAACATCAAAAATGATATTTAAGTTTGTCGTGTTATCAAGCTTTACTCTTGCGTCTTTGCAATAGGGGGGTTTTGGCAGAAAAATGTCACTTCACAAACTCATGCGCACACAGAACACAGAACTGTTTGCAGAGCCAACATGAAGAGCAAACACTGTGCAGGGAAATGTTTTCATCAAACATGCAAACTTCAGGACCAACCCAAACACACCAAACGCAAATTAAAGTACTAAAATATACTACTATATATGATTATTAAATAATATGCCCTATATTACATCATTTTGCACCCTTCCGCTGTTGTATGTAGCATAATGAAATCACAGCATCTGTCCAGGCTTCCAGCTGCCTTCTACAGCCTCTCCAGTCTGTGCACACTACCTTCTTCTCTTTTGCACAAACATCACACAAATAGACACCACAGAGACAGTGGAACAACACAATAAACAGCAGACATAAAAACAACTGAGGCTGAGCCAGCTGCCCCCATGAAGCCTTTTGAAGCCTCCAGTTTGGCCTTTAGGCCGCCGCCATGTTGATTTTTTGCAACCAGCGGCACCGGATGTGACCATATTTGGACGAGACGGTGGAGCCAACGGCTGTGTGTGGAGCTAGCTAGCTTGGTTAGCTAGGTGCATCTGTAATTCACCCCAACTGTCATTTTAACAGGGACATTTGAACAGGCAACTCCTTATAAGCTTTTTCAACGCCGCTGGTTAAATTTACACAGTGCAGAGGGTACAAGTCACTCTAGCCTGATTGACAGTTTACCATCATAACGACATGTCAATCACAGATAATCCCGCCCTGAAGCATCCTCTGCTTTCTGGTCTATTTTCCTCTAAATGGGACCATTTACTGAACGAACATCATGCTGTGTTGAAGAAGACATGAAACTGAGACCATAACCTCATTAGGAAAGTGTGTGCTGATAAGAATAATCAGCTGAGAAGTAGGGTCATTTTATTTCTAATGGAACTGGACTTGTTTTTTGCAACAGAAGAGTCGCCCCCTGCTGTCGCGTTCGCATCATTTGTTGACCGGAAGCTTCCCGCTCGGCCCACAGGACCTGAAGAAGTTCACCAACACATTGATGGCATCAGTAAGACTGATTATTCCACCTGAGA
>NW_024041882.1:0-26057 GCF_014851395.1 Micropterus salmoides | reverse complement strand
TACTAATAAGCGTTGGGGTTTTAAATCCCTTTCAGAGAGGCCAGCAGGCATTACATCACTGGAAGGCCTGTATGAAAGCAATATAAAGTAAAGACACTGATAGCTCAGGTGCACAAGCAAATGAACACACAACTTCACACATTGACAAGTAAACATGTCACTTATCCTGTTTTTGTTGCTTCACTATTCACACCCACGTCGTCACCCCTTTTAATGATGTAGGTGTGAATAATAATGCATTAAGTCACTTCAATGGCTACTGTAAAGCAAAGCTGGAGCCTAATAGAAAAAACAACATCGGCTGCTCCTTCACACCATCCTCCAATAAAGAAAACACAACTTTAACCAATGTTAAACCTTAACTGTTGTATGTAGAGAATCTAGGGCATGTTGTAATATGAATCTGGCTCATTTTCACTCACCCGTATGAAGAGGAAACTGTTTTCAAACATTTCTTTTAGGTTTTGGTTTACATCGTGGCTGCAGTGGCTTGTATGTTACTCTGGGTCTCCCTCTGGTGTCCATCCTACAGCTCTTTCCAGAGCACTGACCTCAGCTGTTTTACACATCTCTCCTTTTCTAAACACACAAAATGCCATGTCACCCTGCACAATAATGACCCTGCTCAGTCAGAACGACCGCTTTCAAAATGTAAACAACCTGGCTGAAGACAAACTGGATTTGTACAGGGAGAGGAACTACCCCTTGTTACATACATATGTTCATTCACAGACTAAGGTGTTTCTATTTAACAGCACTGATGGAGACCAACTGGTTTGTCTCACTTCACCTGCACATTATTTAAGTTTTATAATGTTTTAAGATGTAAAACTCATTAGTTTGTCAGGTCAGAAGTCCAAGAGTCCAGTCACATGCAGGTCCACATGCTGGTGTCAACTGAACGTAGTCACAGAAGAGTTTATGGCTGCTTGTTTTATGCACATCAGCAATTTGAAGTCAGATTTTATTTTCGTGAGTGACTTTTTAATTGTTTTGATTGCACATTTATAGCTATCGTTATGTTCCACTCACCTTAGCAGAGTAACTAATATTTGTTCTCCTTTTAAGATAAGTAAACTAAAACTCTAAAAGAGATGTAATATTTTCATATTGAAGAGTTCGAATGAATTAAAAACTAGGTAACTATATTTGTCATGTTAGCTGCAATCTACGGAACCTGTCTTGCATCTCTGATGGTGAACAGCTCATCCAATTATAAACTTCTACCTGGCAAAGTTAAGCTTTACAGATTTCCTGTAAAGCCACATTAAGAAAAATCGCAGGAGATTCGCAGTAACTTTGTCTTAACCATGTGATTGTATGGCTGCAGAATTCACACTCATTAATGAACTGTAGATAATCAGTAATGCATGACTAAGGGTCAAAGCACTGCAGCAGGCTCTTAGGCACAGTTGAGGCTGATGATAATGTCATTAGTTGAAGTTATTTGATCATAAACTGAAGTATTGGACAACGCCGTCTGGACCAACATTTCAGTCTGGTGGACTGACCAACACAATGACACTGCCATCCTTAGGGCCACATCGCTAGCACGGCTGAAGACTACAGTTTGGGGCTTTAGGGGAAGTAGTGTGCTGTTTTGCACTACTTCTAGTCTTTGTGCTAAGCTAGGCTAACAGCATTCTTACTTGAGCTCCATACTTAACGCACAGCATGAGCGTGCATTCAGTGTTCTGATCCAACGGTCTTATTGTCCGTCCACATTTCACATGATTCGTTAAAAGTCTGTACTGTCTCAATAAATAAGGAAACTCCATGTCATTGCATCACTTGGCTGTAAATCTGATAATCAGAGAGAACAGCTCTCACATATTCATTAGACCTAAATTACCATAATCAGGAGTGGACAACATGGACTAAATACTACTACTATTTTAGAGTCACCACTACTGACTGTGTTTACTCTAAACACATTAAAACTCCGCTCTGTTTGCTTATCCAAAAACTTTGTCCATGATGAATTTGCACATCTTTTCTCCTACTCTACTTATCTGTTGAATCTGTGAAAAACAAAACGTCAACAACTTTGCACACTTAAGAGTACAATTACTCTGTGTATCCGAGTGTTTTTCTTATTATATTATGGAGGATGCTAGGTTTTTTTCCCCCTTATACTCTTTGAGTTCATTAAAATTATTTGTTGTGTTTTCTATATAGCGTTGATACAGTATGTATTTTAGTGCATTTAGTTCATGACCTGCTGCTACAACATTATGTCCATGGTAAACGTGTTAATCACACCACTTCATCAGTGTTGCAACCGTTTCATACCAATATACTTAATTCTGGGACTACCGTACTCCAGGTACTATAATTGTTTAGCAGCAGCTCCAGGAAGTTGCCCAAAAAAAATGACTTAAACCAAACCTTTATGTAACGCTACAGTATGTTATACTGCTTTCCAGCTTTTAATTTCAGTGCATCAGGGGCTTCACATGCTTTCAGTGCTGGAGAGGGAGACATAAAGCCCCACCCATAAATTATAAGAACACTCTCATGCTAATCTAAAGAATCCACTGGGGACAGGATGATGAGAGATTACAAGGGCAGAGCACGCCTTCAGCCTGAACATCCCGTCGCGCAAATCCACCTCACTCGACTCCCCCTCTGAAAAGTCTGAATGACTTAAAGCATCTTTGAAAACCACAGAAGAAGGGGTACAAGTCAGTGAGGTTTTAAACCTCAAAAGTAACCATGTTGTAGGAAATTTGTTAGTACTATTTTAAGGGTACTTTTGAGTGAGTAAGGAAACCCCGTGTCAGTGCATCAGTGCTGTGCTACACATCTGCCAACCGCACATTCTGGTGAAACGAGATAAGACAATGCTCTGTCTGGGTGTCATGTGTGTTTACTACTGACCTCAAGTTAAGGCCTACAGATGTTCTAGCTTGGGCCATTGGAAACTGTCCATGCTGCACAGCTGTCAACGAGAATTAACGAAGCTAAAACATTGTGGCTCAGTGTCAAATGCATCAATAGAAAATGTTTATCTATTTATTTTTATTTAGCTAATGAATTAAATTATTCCTGTTTTTTGGCACTTAAAAGTCATACAAACAGAGAAAGTCACAATAGGTATAAAATCAATGTTGCATTATATTGTCCTGCAAAAATAGTATTCTGTAGGTTAACCTCCCTTGTTTTGAAATTTAAAAGTTAGTGGCTCTATATTTTGGTAAATATAATATATAATATAATACACTTATTTGTTTTCTGGCAGATTGTTAGATCAGAAGATTGATACCACTCACTAATCTGTTAATCATAAGGCTACAGCCAGCAGCTGTTTAGCTTAGCAGAAACATCTGAAACAGGGGAAAACAACAAGCCTGGCTGTGTCCGAAGGCAACATATGTGTCTACCAGAAGCATGGTAACAAATTCACTAAACATAAACCATGCTATTGCTTGTTTATTTAATTGTTAGGAGAACAAAAAAAGGGTAAAAAAAATAAAAATAAACAACACCACTCATCTATGTCTCCTCCAGAAAACATATAGGCATATTAGCAGTTGTTTGGCCTGGCGGAGTGAGACGGGAAGTGACGTATCGTTGTTTGTTGTCAGAGTCTGTTTTCTAACTTTTTGGCAGTCATTAAAGTGGCAGTGAAAAAGCTGTCCCTGTGATTTGTACTTATACCCACGCCTGAAAATAGCTGTAATGCATAAAACTAGTTAAAAGTAAAAGTTGCAACCAATGTCACAATATGACAACAATGGTAATTCTTACTGACTAGTGAGTTTAAAGATTCTGCTGGATGTCATATTTCATCACACCAGGAGCTGACATGCAGCCTGCTGTTGAATTGTTGTTTGTTCTCTCTGGATTTAATCCTGCAGCTTCCCCACACTCATGAACAACAGACTGAAAAACTCTTGATAATATGTGATGGATCAAATAAGTGTCTTTTAACCTAATCAAGGGTTTAAAATTAGAGGGTGACATATGTTGTACAGATTGTAAAGCCCTTGGAAACAAACTTTGGGTTATATAATAAACTTTGACTTTTTCTCAGTGCACAAAAAACAGATGTACAGTAGTGCACCTGCTTGGTATGAAGACAGATGAGCTGAAGCCACAGAGCATGAAAAAAAAAACAGGAAAAGGAAATGAGTGAAAAGCAAATATTTTCTTGTGAACAGTACATGTACCTCCATAGAAAAAACACACATCTGCTGAGAGTAAACAATGTGTATTTCGCCATGTGAACTGTACCTGGAACCTGTATTTCTAGTAGTAGCTCACAAGACCTCCTGGGTAATCACTTGGAATTACAGAGGCATCTTTTAGTAATAATCATTTCCTGTTACAGAAGGCAGGCTGAAACACAAAACAGTTTACTCTGCATAGCGACTTTCTCAAAACAACATTGGTACAGTTCCTTTTTCCCCTTTAGTCATTAATCTTCCCTTTTCCCCTATCCTTATTTTTCCATGTATTACTCACTCTTTCCAATCCTCTCCATCTTTAAATCCCAAACATGCCACTTACTTCAACTCCATGGCTCCTCTTCTCTCCTCTCCTCTCTCTTCTCTGGGGTGAAAACAAACACGGCTCTCTGTCACCTAATCCTTCTCATCTCTGATATACTGTAGTGTGCGCAGTGGGCAGAGAGGGGAGCGCACGTGAGAGGCCAGAGCTGTTACAATAATCCAAACAGACTGACAGGGAGCCACTGGGAGAGCGGAGACGTAGGGGGGGGAGGGCCTGTCGGTGGTGTAGAGGGAGGGCATGGACCAATCAGAGTGTTTGGTGAGGCTGCGGGAGGTTGGGCATAATGCTTGTGCTGCTCTTTAACCCCAGTAAGGGCGTAAGTCCTAGAGGCATGACTAGCATGGAGGAGAAACAGATAAGGAGTGACAGAGGAAAAAGATGAAGGAAGAGAAAGCAAAACCAAACATTTCCTACAGGAGTTATTTCATTATTTCAAGCACTGCCCCTGCTACAATAGACATAGCATGTTATGTATGCATGTGCTGTTTTATCCTTTTTTGGTGGATAAAGTTGAACCCTGATTCCATGTGCTTTAGTTTCTCTCTATTTCCAAGAAAGGCCCCAAGTGTATGTGAGCTCTGCTTTTCCCCTTTTGCAAGCTGGAATGACATCATCTTTTAACAAAAGGACAAAGTCCAAACTGACAAAACTAAAACATTTGCCCCTAAAGAGTTGAACATTTATATAAGAGTGAAGTTTTTTCCATTACCATTCTTGAGAATCATTGAAATAAGAGCTCAAGAGTAACAGCTGGTCTAAGCCACAGTAATTGAAACAAGATGGTCCAGAGGTGGTGACAGAAAGCCACAATAACTATAACAATTCTCAGAATAATGATGCCATTGCCGTCAGATACAGAACATGATAGTTTTAAGGGTGAAACTGCAGTTATTCACCAGCTAAACAAGTAAGTTACTATCTGTCCAGTTTGCCCTCAGGGGACTTGGTGCACTGAAGCAAAGCTAGTAAACAAGAGAGATGATGAAACAGAACCAAAGGAAAAAAAAACTCAGGAGAATGCTTCTCCCACATATCACTGGCATAAACAAAACACACCTACTCATTGATATGTGTCCTAGTAAACAAAGACCAAGTTTCAGAAACTCTTCCATTTTCAAGATTTGCAGTAGTTTTTTTTTTTGCAAATGCTCAATACTACTGTTGATATAATACCCGAGTTTGAGTACTGACACCAAAACCCTTTGTTTTTTAACACTTTAATCTGAGAAATATGAACATGCCAGTCCACCGTTTTGGTCCAGACTGAAATGTCTCAACATCTATTAGATGGACTAACACAAAATTCTGTACAGACTTTTTTTTTTCCGGCCAACTGTTTAAGCACCACCAAGAGGTTAACATTTGTGTTTTTATAGACATGTCTTGACATGAAATGAAATTTGATATAGAGACATTCATGTTTGCCTCTAGGATGTATTTGAAAATTTTCGTGATCCCCAAATTTATCCAGTGTTAAATGTTGTCCTAAATGCAGCCGTGCAAGAACTGTAGAAAAAAAAAAAAAAAAAAAAAAATTGTTGTTGACCTTGGAAAAAGCAGTTGAGCAAACAATCTCAACCCAAGGTCCATTTGATAGTTGGTATGGTGATATTTGTTGAGTACTCTAAAGACGTCTAAAAGTGAAAAAAAAGGAGGAGAAAGCAGTCCTTAAAGTGCTTAGTGTTGAACATCTACATAAACAGTTTGCTGATGAAGATGATGTGAAATGATCAAAATCTCGAAAACAGCTACAAAATAGACCTTGTGGTGAGACCGTTTTCTTAACTGGCAAAATGTTTATTAAACCCCATCAACTATTGAATTAGAGAATAAGTAAGCAAGACTACAAATCTGAGCTGACATTTGATACCAGCTCACCATACTTTATTGGTCAGTCTCAAATGTATTTACAATAGAGTTTATATTAATCTCTAGTTACAAATTTTTTGTAGTTGTTAGTGCCACTATCCCAAAACACAATCCTGAGCATCCTGTTCTGATACCAGGAGGGCAGCCTTCCCCTCATTGTTACCACATTTTTCATACTTCCATAAATACTGGTGGTTCCACAACAAAATCACTCATGCTGTCATTTCAAACTCACACTCTACTAGAGAGTTCCCTATTTCTTGAAAGCTTTAATCTTATTGGCAGGCCACAAAAAATGTTTGTAGTAATTATCCAAATGCATCTGTTTCCCCCCTGTACATCCACTCCCACTTAACTGTATTACTTGCAGCAGAGAAAATGACTCTGTATGGAAACACGACTACTATGATTCGATTGTTTTTTCACTTAGCTTTATACGATGCGACTGTCATTTATATAACCAGCCATACGCCAACAATATACTGTACGTACAATTTACAACACAACTATGAACCAAACTAATAATGTCACTTTGATCCTTGAAAGCATATAAATGGACATGAACGGATGGTCAAAAAATATAATAAAACACATGTGAAAAGTAACTAAGTAGACTAAGAAATATTTGAAGACATGTTAATTTGTTTCTGCAGTGTGATCCTGAGGTTTTATGCTAAAACTAACAAACCAGTTGCTGGTTGCTAAGTACCAGTTTGAGGGTCTGTGTCAAAAGATAATTAAAAGGGCATCCAGTGATAAACTACAGCACACTGTGTAGAAAGTGACACACTGGATAAGAAGAAAAAAAAAAACCCAAACAAAGTCAGTTCTGTTGTTCCCTTCAGCAAAGAAACACAGACAACTTGCTTGACCTAGATGCAAAAGAGCAGACAGCGAGGAAACAATAATCTGTAATGCAAACAGTGAATGACAAAGAGAGGTGAGCGTGGACACAAACACACTATGCACACAATTGCTGGGTCCTGTGAACTACCTCTCTTTTTTTTTTTTCCTTCCCCTTCATCACTTTCAAATAAGAGCAATTAGCTGAACCAAGTCATCAAAATAGGGACAGATTTATGGATTTATGAACCACTGTGCTATACGCTACGCTAACAGATTGGAATCGCTTGTCCTTACACTGGTGACTGGGTGCGTTTTATGAAGCATCATCAGTCCATTTTTGTGCTTATGGTGATTATTTAGAGGAGTCATGTTCCTTTTGTGCAACGCTGATATCCCCTGCTGGCTGGAGCACAACACGCACGTTACATTATGACTGCTCGCTTGAGAATGCAGAGCAGAGAGGGAGGATTGTTGCTACAGGAAAAGGAAGTCTGAAGGTTCTTGCAACTTAAAGCCGATTTATCACAACTCATGATCCTAGCCTCAATTCCAGACATTATAAAGCTGGATTTTATATTGCATGTTCCCATGTGTTTAAATAAATAGTCAGTTAATCAATTAGTTGATTTGTTTTAACAATCTTGATATTATAAATAGTTTAAAGCTTCTACAAAGTCACGGTTCACTCACACAGGTGTTATTCCTGAATCAACCAGGATACATTGTATAGACTGTTTGATTGACAGTTTCCTGACTCTCTCTACATGGTGTTTGAGGACATATAATTCCCTTCGTAGTTGTGCTCAACATCAACCTAAGTAGATGTCTAACCAGCCTATTTCTTGAGGAATCAGTTGGTCTGTCTGCACCTCAGCTGGTTGTCCGGATGTAGCTCCCCCTAAAACCACACATTGATGTATTTACATTAAATAACAATTTCAAACTATTCCTTTGAACAAATAGTGGATTAACACATGTGCAGCTATATCATTGCGTTTTTAAATCAGACAGCTTGTGCAGCATCCACCGATTAAACAGCAGTCTTAGAGTTAGATTGCCCTGAAGTGCCTGTTGTTACGACCCTTAACACAGCAACACACCGATTTCTCCAGATCCGAGACACTCAGCTACTACTTGTTTAAAAGTCACTGAGCTGGCTGATGTCCAATGCTAATCAATTAGCCTTAATCAGACAGACGTCGCTGTCAAGCCCCAGCAGAGGTCGCAGCATTGAGCCCATTGATCCAGGGAGGTTAAAATGTCACAGGGTAACAGTTCAGCCTACAGGGCCTTCAGTCAACGTACAAGCTGTAGAAAATCATCAATAAACCCACCAGTTGACATGTAATGGAAAAAGATGACCGTCTTTATCTGGATTATCAAATGCTCATGGTCACATACTCAAACTTTTTTTTCTAAAGCCATGTTTCTCAAATGTTGTGTCTAAATGTCTAAACAAAAGCAGCCATACAAAATCATGAAAAAATGCAGACAGTATAAATCTGAGTCTATCCCCTACAATTTACCCAATGCTCCAATTCTGTCTGTAGCAAGAAAAAGTATTGAGGTTTAATACCACCACTATCTAACCTTTGTTAAGCTTGTAATGTTTTGTATTTGTTGGCAATACATCAGTGAAGTGTTGATTTAACTCTATGATAATTTGTGAGACCACAGTTGATGCTGATGTTAGATTGGACTGGAGTATTAACTAAAAGAATAACAAGACTTTTCATATGTTTATATACAATCGATCGACAACCAGTGTGGAATTACTGTAAAGACACGTAACTGAGCAGCCTCAATGTATGACATGTTAGCGAACTTATGTATGTAACAGTGAGGTTAAGTGCACATTTTGCTTTACTTCAGTGCACTGAGTCATCTTAGTGGCTGGTTTATTTCTTGATTAGCATGAGAATACTCCCACAGTTGCAGCACAGTGCACTGCAGTGGTGGGAGAGTTATGCAGCCTTCACTGCATCACTCTCTACTTCCTGTTTCCAGAATCACTTACTGCAGTCAAGCACCTCTAATGTCACAATGACAGCTAAACAGCTGCCATAGAAAAACTACAGGTCCGACATCAAAGGACACTCACTTTTTCACACACACAGAGTGAGGAAAAGAGATGATGTGCTGCTGACACAATGTTATATAAAGAAAATTGATGCAACTGAACATTTCTAATGAACAAGTAAAGAATTGTTCCTATCAATTAATGACTGTAACTGAATAATAATCCAATTTAAAAGATGTCCAACGTGAAATGCCCATGGCAGTTTAGCTGACTCCAAACTTTGCGTCATCTTTGCTATTTAGATGTTTTCACTTTGTCTGTTTAAGTAGAAAGTTAAAGTTCAACATTTTGGGAAATGTGCTTAATCACTTTCTTGCAGAACGTTAGATGACAAGATGCCGCTCTCACATCTGTGCATATAACTAAGGAGCTAGAACTAGTAGTTAATTAGCCTACCTTAGCATAAAGAAGAGGAAACAGCCCTAAAACCGCAAATTGTAATTTTCACATTACTGTTTGTATACAAATTAAACAACTGATATGCAATGTATTAATTGGTGAGCTCTCTTCCTGTCTTTATGCTAAGCTAGCTGGCTGGTAGCTCCAGCTACATCTCTTAGTAGGGTACAACAACTAGCCTGAATCTTTCCAAAGTTAAAAACAAATCTCTAAAGTTCATTAAAAACATTTTACATCTTGATTTAGTCTATGCAAAAATAATACGTTATCATTTATGGGGAGTTCTGTGTTGTAAGTATTTTTGACCTGGCATACGGACATAAGTGGTATTGACCTTACATCTAACGCTCGCCAAGAAAACTAATGTGTTATTCCCAAAATGTCATGCCCCACTGATGTGGTAAATGGACGTTAATCAACAAGTGACAATACTAAAGATGATTTTTTTGCTAGCCTCAGAGCACTCCTGATCCCAAATAAATCAAATTCATAGACCATTTTTATAGAAGAGCTTTTCAACTTGTCATAGAACAAAAAGCACAGGTGTTGCTGCAATGCACCAATTCATTTTTTTATTTAGCATGTGGTTGTGAAGAAGCTCTACTCAACTTTAGTAGCCCTTGAAATACAAAGTACTAAATGTCTCTTCTTAAAGTGCAAGAAAACACACAGATTTACACTCTAAATCTGGGAGCTGCAATCAATATTCTGACAGTAAACCTGAAAGTTTATTAATGCTGATGCAGTATGCACGTGAAACTATGAACATACCACCACCAAGTCATGTGTTACAGGAGTCCTGTTTGTGTATCAATAGGCACAGAGGTTCATTCAAGCGTTTACAGATTTAAGATGGAAAAGACCTGCTGTTTGCTGTAACGTTAAATGGATTATTGAAGCAGTCCACGCTCATAAATTAACACACCACACAGAACCGCCTGGACACTTCCACTTTATATGATTGGATGCCTAAATTAATCCAGAAATGTTATCCTGCATTTTAAAGCTTCTTTCATAGAATCAACTGGGACAATGTGCGCTCAGTCATTCAGTCTCTGCTAGTGGTAGTTTTTTCTCAAGAAAGACACGCAAGAAGTTCCGATTCACTCACCTAAATGATGTCTTTTCTGCCGGTGTGAAAACTACAATGACGTATGAGGATATAGCAGGTGACGGTAAAGCTGTGATCCTCGCTGGACTTTTCCCTGTTTAAGTGCAGTAGTTTCTCCCCTCTCTCGCCCGCCGTCCTGTCTGCTGCTCTGCATAAACACACTACAGCTGAACTGAGAGCCGCTTCTACTCACTTCCACCTCACTTATTAAAGGGATCCGCCGACAATAAAAGGGAAAGTCAACTGCAGCCGGATGCAGTTAGAGCTAATCCAGTCCGGAAAAAAAGGGGAAAAATAAATCTTCATCAATATTACATTCACGTGTAAAAATAGCCCTGGAAGCCATGCATTATTTCTATTTCTCCCTACAGTGGTTACACAGGCTGTTCTGTGTCACGTCATGATGCGCGATGTGCTAAACTTACCTTGTTATCCTACAGCGATATATATTTCTACTATTGAGTAAGTGATATTTAGCCTACAATGCTTTTAATTTACCTTTAACTTAGCCTACATTTTATGTAAACACTTTGTCTTTGTGAAGTACAGGCTATGGGTTTGTTTATTAAAAAAGGTAGGCCTGATATGTTTCAGATAATAAAGTGCAATTACTGACAACAAAACAATTGGGAATGATGCAGACTGTGGGAATGTACAGATTAGTGGGAGTTTATTGATGAGGAGACTGAAGTTGTAGACATGTACGTAATTTCTATGTGTTAACTCATGGTTTGTGCTAAGCACACACAGCTTAGCTGAAGTCAGATACAAATACTGACAGGCCAACTGTCATCTCTCTATTATTCGTTATTTTGGTACAATTTGGTGATTTTCTTTAATTTACATGAAAGTCAGTAATCCGTTAACCACTTAGTTTTTATGTCTTTACATGATAATTTCATATAATGTAATCAATATCATCATATTTAGGCCTACTAATAGGATAGTATGATGATGATTTTGTGTGAATTAGAGTTTCATTGCATTTAGATTGGCTCAGCCTACTTGGTCACATTGTATCTTTCATCCATTTCTAGTCACCTGTGAAGTGGGATGTTGTGTGCGCCAATGACCTGTGACCTGTGACCTATCATATGTCTGTTGATCTTTATCTCATACCTCTTTACTCAGGTTAGCTGTTTCCCCATGTTTCCAGTCTTGGTGCTAAGCTAAGTTAACAAACCGCTGGCTGTGGACTTGTGTTTAACAGACCGATATAATCTCATTTAATTCTCATCCAGGAAATGCAAAAGCGTACAGAAATGTCAAACTTTTGCTTTCAGTAAATGCTCCAAGTTCCATTCCACCTCCGAGGACAGAGAGTAGCCTAAATAAGTAGCTTTAAAAAACAAAATGTAAGCAGCATCGGCTCCACTCCTGATGGGACATCCCAGCACCAGTAGTAACTGTGGTTTCCAGTCAAACCCCTCCCTTCTTATGAGGGAGGCTGTTGCTGTGACAACCCTACATTATGCAGCAGCCCATGAAAGACTCTTTTCAGATAAAAAAAAAAAAGAAAAGAAAGAAAGAAAGACAGAAACAAGTTATTTGCATTCCTTTTCCATTAAAGATTTTGTGTGATAGAAAAAAGGCAGTATGAGGGTTATTGTCTGGTGTGTATCAGAGGTGGGGGAGGGGCGATGCATCTGAAGGCCTCACAACTATTTTAGAAAACTAATGCACTGCATGTGTGTGTGCCACAGTCAAAGGGCACCTGCTTAACATGCATTGCACAATCGCAGGCTCTGTGCAAAGATTTCTGTTAGTTTCTCCTATTTAAAATATATAGGATATAGGAATATAGGCACACTAACAGCTTAACAGGTCCGTTCAGACAGTTCAGATGTATAGAATTAAACACAAACATAATTAAGCTGCTTGTAAAAACTCAATACTGATGTGTTCAGGGTAAAAGTAAATCAATAATATATTTTTGCCATGAGTTATATACATGAACAATCAAATAGAAGCATCAAAGAAGCAACAATTCTGCACCACGGTGTTTCTCACATAGATCTTAAAACCGAGCCAAGCTCATTCTTTCCAAAGTTTAAGGGACAAAACCAGAATATACGGACATCATTTCACCCTGCACTGATCACAGCTGCCTGCACCTGCTGCTGTCATTAGTCCAGTAGAGCATGGCGGGATTAGCAGAGAGTCTTATGAATGGCTGCTAAATAATTGACCAACTTCTTTTGTCTCATTCATGCTGTTTTGATTGAACATATGTTGAGGCCAAATTGCAATGAAAGTTTGATGTGGAAATGGTCATTACGGGGCTTTTCTAGAGCATACAGTTTGAGGAAGGCTGCTGCTTATTGCGCACGTCACACTACTGTACAGTAACCAGGAGATTCACTGATAGTTAGAAGGTAAGAGCGCAGTTATGAGCAAATGATGACAGAGGTACTGCATATTTGCTGGGAGGTAGGTTTGTGGTGATGTGAAACAGCAAATATGCCTCAGCGCTTTTTTAGGGTCACTCTGCTTTTACTGTGCAGCGATGTAGGTTTTATGTTCTGATGTTGTTAGATGGCTTCAGAAGCAGGAAATAAAAAGGGAACATTTTTCTCTGCATAAGATTGTATAGCACGCCAGCGGGTGGTGAAAACTGCCCAATAGATCTCCGGTACCCAGTTACCCACCATCAAGAACATTTTTCACAAGTGCTGGCTGGCCAGGACAAGAAACATCATCAAGGACGCCTCCCACCACAACCATGGACTTTTCACCCACCTCCCATCCGGCAGACATTACAGGAAGATGATCTTCTTCCCTCATGCTTTGACTCCACACCTTCAATCTAATAGCACATTTGCACTCATACTCCACTTCTTACAGTATAACATACATGTTATTTGTACTATTCATATTTTTGCACAGACTAAACCTCTACATTGCACATTAAAGTTACTGTGTAGCCTATATAACCAACTGTCAAACCTACTGTGTATATGTTGTTATACTCTGCATGCTTATCAAATGCATGGATCTGTACATACTTTACATACAACCTTACATTTGCTCTCTCTATTCTCTAACTCTGTCCACTTCTCCTCTGCATGTTTTTAATAAAATCACATACTGTATAATACTGTACCTGTATGTGGTAAAACCACTGTACTTATTGTAAAATATAGCTCGGCACGGCATACTGTATAAAACACTATATTTCTGCACTTCTGGTTAGATGATAACTGCATTTATTAGCTCTGTACCTGTACTCTGTGCATAATTACAATATGTTGAATCTAATCTAATCTAATTTTGTGTATCACACTCCTTGTGTTGTATATGTAACTTATCATATTGGACCTTTACTAAGATAGAGAACTAATACAGGGGATTTTTAACATTTCAGAATAATCGCTATGCCTAAGAACCTTGATTTACAGCAATTTAAAATAAATCATGTAAATTTAGCATCAAATATTTAGACCTTCCCCGCGACCCTGTACGCAGGATAAGCGGTTGACGATGGATGGATGGATGGATATTCAGACCTTATACTGACTCTGAGTAGGAGATGAGCGTGGATGTAGTTTTGATAACCTGCTTTCAGAAAACATTTTTGGTGCAGTAAGTGGTGCTTTAAACTTTTGTTTTAACTTTACAAGCGCAATGACATCTTATGGACTGAATTAACAATAAATTAATTATAAATCTGAATATTAGTGCTGCAACCAACGATTATTCTCATTATTGCCGAATCTGCCGATGATTGTTTTGATATGCAATGTTATATCAAGAGTAAAGTCACACTCCAACAGAACAGTTTTATCCCCCAGGCTATTCGGCTTCTCAACCAGGAACACTAAACAACTGATCATTGTTGATCACTTGACGGACACTTAATATATGGTCACTTCCAGGTCCAGTATGTAATATTTATGAGGATCTATTGACAGAAATACATTATAATGTACATAACTATGTTTTCAGTGGTGTATAAAGACCTTACATAATCATTATTACCTTAGAATGAGCCATTTCTATCTACATACATCCCCTTGGACGTTGCCATGTTGCACCGCCATGTTTCTACAGTAGCCCAAAAGGACAAACGGCGCTACAGAGCGCGCTTCGTCACTACGTTGAATATATAGGAAGAAGAAGAACAAGTAACGTTAGTAGTAGTTGTCGACTGGGTTATTAGAAGTAAGAAAAGAAGAGAAATTTGGACAAATGGAGGCCCACAATAATTATTTAGTACAAGAGCTAACAGAGCGTGTCAGCCACCTAGCTTCTCCTGGGGACTTAGAAAGGGAGGGTTGAGCAGTGCATTCATGTGGTGTAAAAAAGAGAAATAAAGTGTACATGGGACATAAAGAAGTATACAGAACTTTGATTTGTGCAAAATGCATTGCATATGTAGAGTATGTAATCCATGTAGAGTGAATTAGATGTCTACATGTTTATATGCTGTCATAATGCTAATCCCACACATCTTTGTAGCAGCGTCCATGTTAATTCCTCATTCCGATTTAAGAGCACATGAACACACACTGAAGTCAGAAGAATGACTTCACATCTCGGGAAATGGGACCATCTGAGGAGCACGTGAATGCACCATGAGCCACTGGTTGCAATTCACAACCCGCATCATTAGAAGCCACTAAAACTTACATACTGAGCCTTTAATGTATCTTTGCACATTTTAATTGGACCTTTCCATCGGTACCATCACTTATGTTTCATAATATTAAATATTTTCGTCTCACGCTGACCATACTCTTCATCTGTACATTCTGTATTCTGCAGGATTGCTGCTCTCTTTATTGTTTACTTTTTATCTTAAATTCTACGTATACAATGCCTACTGCTTTAGCCATGTCCCTGGCCATGTCACAAGATTTTCTCTGTTCTGGATGACGCAGTGCTATTTGGTACAGTATGACAAATAAAAAATGACTTTGACTTTGAATAACTAAAGAAAGGCCATCACACTTTCCCAGAGCCCAAGGAGGTGTCTTCAGATTCTTAGTTTTAGCCTACCATCAGTAAAAAACCTACGACATAGAAAAGCAACACATTCTCACATTTGTCAGCTAGAAGCAGAGACTGTGTGGTTTAAACGATTAATTGATTTGCTGTTGAGCGACTAATCTGTTAAAAAGATAATTTCAGCTCTACTGAATGGTTCCAAGCTGTGTAAAGAAAGAGACTTCGGCATTGAACTGCAACCTAACATGTAAAAATTGTCCAAACAATACAGTGTCTCACCCCATGTCTATATGTCCTCCAGTTTTCTCATCTGTGGGATCAGTTCAGTGGCTTGACTTTCACCTTGTGTTCATGTCATGTAGATCTGAAGACAGTAGGAAGAAGTGGACGTCAGTATAACCCACATCAGCACTCGGCTGTCACACAAAAGCTTATAACAATATTTATATATATAACAATATAATAACAATTAGTTTTTCCCTTGTAGTCTCATGAAAATACATCCTGAGCATTTCAGTGTATATTTGTTTTGATTATATATTTTTTTGCTGTGCAGTACTTTAATTTAGATTGGCTGTTAATCTCAGTGGTCATCTGTTGATCTCACACTGATAATCTCTGTAGCTGTAGTAGAACGAGTCTATGAAATCCCAAACATGTAGGTAATGTGCTTTAAAGCCTGTAGCACATACATGCATGTGAATATATTGTATATTAAAGGTCAGAGTGATTCAGTGAGAAGAATCAGCAGTGACATTGTGTCCTTTAAAGTGACAGGGAGTAAGGTCACCGAAGGTACACTGTAGTAAAGGATTGTCACCTGGTGTTACAAAGCAAACCAGATCTGAAGCATGAACTCGCATGAACTCAAGATTGCATGAAAAAAAAGATTAAAAGGTCACAGCCTCATTTTTGGGATATATATTTTCATTTTATAATTTAGCTTTTTGGATGTCAGTGCTTGATGTCACTTGCAAATGTGCAAATTCAGTGTTGGAGGGTTTGAAATTCATCAGAAGACTTACTCTTTCTAGGAGTGGTGTTTTTGAGACCTCCTTCCTGTCCAGGTTATTGTCTGCCTCATGACACACTGGATGAGCAGGAGAAATTCCTTGAGCTGCTCTTTCATCCATCAAAAAAAAAAAAAAAAAAACAATACAGGAAGCACGAGACCCTACTCCTGACTAGCTGTGGATGTCATGTAATGACGAGAAAATCCCTCACTACCTCCTAGAGCAGCATCAGAGTGAAAGTAAAGACTCTTCAGATGTTTGTGTGAGCTGCAGGATAAGGAGGGATTGAGAGGAGCATAATCCCTCACACATGGCTACAGCAACTTTGACCTAATGATAAACGTGCCAAGTCACAAGCTCTTTGACATCTAATGCCATTCAATACACAGTAATTTGGTCTATGCCTCTATCATATTGGCTTGTATATATACAGAACTAAGTCATACCAGACAAATCATACTACAGTGTGTGTGGTGTCCGAAGATGTGAATCTTTCTCCCATTAAATGTGGCTTTTGTCAATTTATTTCAAATAGATCCAAATGTAGTTCAAGTTCAAGTTCAAGACCTTTATTTGTCCCCAAGGGGCAATTAGTTTTGCTGCAGTAGCAAAGAAGTTGACACAGAGTACATAACAACAAAGACGACAACATCGATTAAAAATACAGTGAGAACTATCAGACATGATGGATTCTGCCTTTTTAAGCACATGTCTATTGTATGTATGAAGTAGTTATAATATGATAATAATATAATATGTATATAGTAATTATATAATCAGTCATATAAGAAGGTTGAACAGTGTTTTTTGCTTTGAACGAGAAAGCATATGTTCATCATTATGTAAAGCTAGAGTGGCTTATTTGTAATTTCAGAAATTGAATAAATTAAGAATAAATACGTTATAACTCCTGAGTGCTTTTCAGTATAATTCAATCAGTGTTTAACCCTTCTTTTAGTTTAATTCTCTTGACCAATATATATATATATAGTGGATGTGAAACTGCAAATATATCTTATTCTGCTGTTTTTGGTTCACTTGACTTTTATAAAGTCCAGTCTCTCCATTTACTGAAGGAGTAACTCATAATAATAGCATATTATAGTCATAATAGCAATTCTCAAACAAATTACAAAAAACCAAAAACATGTGAAAAGACAATATTGTATAATACTAACATGTAGTGGCTACACCAGAGAACTGGCTGAGGATGTGTATTTACAGGACTGCTGACACACAAAATACTCTGCTGCACTCTAGTGGTTTAGAGGCTGAGGTGTGACTCTTACAGCCTGCATGTTCACCGGTGGTGGAATACAACTAAGTACATTTACTAGTATTGAACCTGAGATAGGATTTGATACTTGTACTTTACTTACTCCATATTATGCAGCTTTATACTTCTACTCCACTACATCTCAGAGGGAGACAGCTTTTGTTACTTTCATACCCTTACATTCGCACACTACAGCAGTAAAATGCAACACACGCATTAATGCACCAGTAATATTAATCCAGAAATATATAATAGTAAAACACAGAGTCTTTTCAGGCCAAATGAGTACTTTTACTTTTGAAACTTTAAGTAAATTTAGCTGATAATACTCACATAGTTTCACTTAAATTAAGTTTTGAACGCAGGACTTTTACTTCTAATAGAGTATTTTCACAGTGTGGTATTGCTACTTCTACTTCAGTAGAGGACCTGAGTACTTCTTCCACCACTGATGTTCACAGATTGAAGGGTTTTTTACTTTTTTGCTGCCAGGAGTGTTTCAATACAAATAACTGCACATTTGTTTTAGGTTATTGGAGATTAGTTGTTCCCTTTCTTTAGAGCATCCATTCTTAGGATGACCAATAAGTTTAAAGAAACACAAAGAACAAGTTTTCAGTTTACACAGCAACATGTGATTTTATTTATTTATTAGATGTTACAGCCAGAAATATAAACTGCAATACACAATTTGCAGCCCTGTGGTCAAGTGATCAGAGATGATCATTTGCTCAGCGTAGTGATCAGTCTTTTTTCTTTTTCATTGTGAGATTTCAGATTGTAAAAGACCAGGGAGAGCAGAAGAGCACATATTTTCCCCCAGGTGTGAAAATAAAAGTAGATATGTCAAGACTCTCATCACAAAGTAAAAAAACAAAACAAAAAACACAGTAGTTGTTCCTTTCCAGTGTACAAAAGGCATCAATTGGGGGAATTAATGCGACAAGACACATTTAATCATTTGGTGAAACATATATTGAGGAAATACATAGTACAACTATAGAACCAGCTAGCCAGCAAATTTGTCGAGTAATGAATTACAAAAGCCTAAAAAAAGATTGACTCTAAATAATATAAAGTCACATATTGTGATTTGGGCAGAGTCACATGAAACAATGTCAGTTTAGGCCTCTCTGGGGGTTGTAATGTGACAAACATTAGTGGATGGCATTGACCTTTTAGGTTTACAGTGTCTTTAGTAAATGATGGTAATTGATGTTTGGACTGTTACTATGGTAACCACCACTGTAACAAGGAAGTTGTGGTATAAATGGGCAAGTGAGTATCCAAATTCCACAGCAACTCTACCGCTGTAAGCCAGTCAGATGTAATGTAAAGGGCATCCATTGTTATACTCTGGGCTGTTAAAAAGAGGGCAGCAGGGGGCATTGTGGGATACACAAAGGAGGACTCTAAGGACAGACAGCATCAGAAGATTGGGACGTATCATATGAATTGTGTCAAGGTTTTTTAACAACCCAATCCAGAATCCAATCCAAATGTAAACAGATTCTACAATTAAACCTTGTAGGGAGACATTTTTCTACAAACCCAGTGACAAATTTAGTGTTACGTATGCTAAAAATGCATTTTTCTTAGGTTTGAAGTTGTCATTTTCAAGTTACAAACTGTTAGAGTACATTAATTTCAACAATCTTTGTGATTTCAAGGATTCGAGGATATACTTCCTTCTATACTATAAAATATCTTGAATGGGTTTGACAATCTTAACTCAAGGTCCACTTACTAGCTTTTCCCAGAGCTTTCAATAGTGAATTTTCACACTCAAATCAAAGATAACTTTATTTTAGGCAGTGAAATTTCATGAGCTGGAGCATTCCTGGATATATACTAATTTCAAAAGTAAAGTCATTAATTTAGAGCTTAATTAGCTGATTAATTCATTTATCAGTCAGCAATGAAATAACAAGCAACAATTTTAACAATCAAATAATGTTGTAATTTTTTATGCAATGATTGTGAAGTGAATATCTTTGGGTTCCAATGATTAACCAAGAACATATACGTCAGACTGATCAATAATGAAAGTAATCGTTAGTCGCAGCCGTCCATTACTTTACTTGACACTTGCAGGCCACACACACACACACACACAGTGGCATGTCACACTGGGCCTTTTGTGCCATTGGTTAATCAACTTCATTTGCATTACAAGGAAAAGGAAGACACCCACAGCATGTCAACACACTGTAAGTCAGGAATCAACATCTGACCATTTTAAAATATACGTGAGCTCACAAACGTCACTCTTTTACCCTTCATTTTTTAATGCTATGTAAACATACTGAGTCAGAAAAATACTATGTCTTTACATTATTTACAAAGTGAATCTAGCGGAGTCACTGTTTCGGTTCAGTGTGATGGAACGCAGGAAAAGTTTCTACTCTCCTTTTACAATCAGGGAGTTTATACTGATGATGGATCGGCTACATTAAGCTTTAAGGCAATGCACTGTTGTGAGTGTTGCTGCCATCAAGGCAATGGCACACTGCAGGTTAAAAGGCAAGTGGTGTGAAATGGTCAACAGGGCTGAATGTAGCCCCAGTTTGTGCCTCTCACATGTTACCATTATAGTCGAGTCATGGAGCTTAACATCTATTTACACAAAATAATCTTAATAATTTGTGATCTTTGAAAAGTCACACAGGTGTTCTTAAGGTATTTCAAGAATCCTCAAAGACTCTTTGGATGAATAACGTTTCCATCGGCTACATGACGGAAAAGATTTTTGACCCATCACTTAAGATGCTGGTATATTTCCTGTCCAGGTAGCTGGAAATAATATTAGTCAGTGCTCGTTTCGTATGACAAAAACAATCCAATGTAAGATAAATATGGCCAAATATAACTGATAAAACTTTTTTGTTTCACATTGTACAAACTGAGCAGGGAAATTTGTAATTACCAGCTACTATCTTTGGATTACGAAACATTGGTGCAACTTGAGAACAGGGTTTAAAATCACAATTTTTTTATTGTAAATGGACTGCATATATGGTATTACCATGGAGCAGAATATTTTAAGAAACAAAACAAAGGTGGTAGCCAAAAATGATATATGTCTTATATGATGTTACAATGTATTTGATGTTTCTATACAAAATAATGATAGAAAATGAGCAAGGACATATTCCATTTCTGGCTCACAGTCGCAATTTGGGGAACTTTTTATTGTCCAGTAATATTTTTATCCTCCACATGATTAGAAAAATCTTTGAGGATTCTGCAAATACCATCAAAACAGCAGTAGGCTAAGTGTTGTTAAACAACCTTCTGGGTTTTTCAAAGATCACTGTGTAATTATTTTTTGGAATAACAGATGCTTATTTCTGTGACTTAAATGTAACGGTAATGCATGAAAGGCACAATCTGGGGCAAGGCTGAATGATGACCAGTTAGGGCAATTTTTGTAATTTAATCTTGAAAAGTGCAGGCCTAGAGAAAAAATCAGATGACTACATTCACAGTAGAAAAATTAGACCAGTGTGACAAAACAATCACATGACTGATGATCATTTCAGTGTTGTTTTAGGCGCGTTCAATGCTTTTGTTTCAAAGCATTTACATTGATCATGTATTAGCCTACAGTATACAGAAAACTTCCTAAGTGCACATCTACTCCATGATATTATGGAGGAGTTCTAACACAGTTACAAACTACTGACACATACAAGTACCACAGTTGTGGCTTATAATCTGTGACTTTATATGTTGTAGTAATATTAATATACCAGGGATTTGTAAAAAGTGACACTGCAGTTCAAACCAGTTTATCAGGTACTGTCTACATCTTTATCATGCAGAACCAAATTAACATATTCTACTTTCTCTGCTGGTAAAAGGCCACAGCGATCTTTCTGAGGTATCAAGCAAAGAAACCAATAAGCAAACAGAGCGATACTCTACAGGAGGATGCAAACCCCTAAGACACCATTAACAGCAGCAAGTTAAGATACAACAAATCTTGTAACCCTGAATGAAACATATGAACTCAGTCTCAAATTGTCGGAGCTAATTAGCAGCATTATATAGCCAGTAGTGTTCAACATCAACATAATCACATACACTAGCATATACAGTATATAGACAGCTAAGCAGGCAAAGAGGCTCCTGTGTAAAAACAGCAATTTGCCATTTGTCATTTTAGTTTATACCCCCCTTTGATAAAAAGGAAGTTGCGAAAACAATAGCTTTTTTGTACGATCAAAATAGGAACACGTGAAACCAGTTCATTGCATCTTGCACTTTGCAATTCATAAACCTGATACAGAGTCAGCTATTGGAGGAACCCTATAAGGTGAAATAGCTGAAATTTTTTCTTACTCCAGTCTTTTGCATGATATGAGAGGATACATCTGCACTGTAGATGGAAAAGAAGAGTGAATATCAATTTACATCAAACTGAGGGAGAAAGTCTCTCTTTCTACACTAGCTATGTTTATATTTATTTCCAGGTTGGTTTAGCACTTCTGCTTGTCGTCACAGAGTCTCTAGACTGGACAGACTTTTCAGAAAAGCTACCAGTCTTACGGATATCTTCATGCTTCGTAGGCAGTGTGGGAGTCTCGCTGCGGTAGGCGCTGCGACTGGCCGCTTTCACACTTTGCACTCGTCGCAGGTTTGTCCCCTTGGGCCGCTCCTCGTTAGCGTGAACTGTGGGTGGCAACCTATTCTGCTTCACCGAGGTACGTCGACTTACAAGAGAGGGGCTGCGAGACGGGGTGGTGGGGACGGAAGGGACTGAGGGGATGGATGGGGGTACCAGCTCCTTCTTGGTCCTGGAACATGAAGCTACGGTGTTGCGGGCAAAGTTGGGGACATCTGAGGTGTTTTTTGTGCTCAGTGTGTGAGAGCTGCTGTTCTCAGAGCAAGCTCCAGCCTGAGCCTGAGCTTGGGCCTGTGCCAGGGCTCTCATGGTGGAGCGGCACATCTTCTCCTCAGGAACTGGCTTGGGGATGTTCCTTAGGGGTTTGGCGCTCGGCTTGTGGATGGAAGCCTTTCTGGGTGTTGAATCGCGTGCCCATCTCGAAAAGCCACCTGTGAGGCTACCACCCCTTGAAGCTTTTGCCTCATCAGGAGGCAGACTGGAGTGACGAGGAGGTTTTGCGGTCTTCTCACTCCTTCCTCTCGCTGGGGTGCTCTGGTCACGATGAGGCCGGCGTGATTCTCCACTGTCATGCGCCAAAGGTCTCTCTGCTCTCTTGTTGCTACCTGTCCTTGTAAGCTTGCTAATGGGCACAACCTTCCGCATACCCTGGCTCTCGTTGCTGGTCAGCATTCGCACACCGCGACCTCCAATGCACTTAGTCGCTTTGTTAGCTTTGCCCTTTGTATGCACAGTTTTTTTACTGCTTCTCGGTGCATCTTTTACACCTTGTTTTCCCTCAGCGGTGTCACAGCTGTCCGTGTCCCACTCTTCTTTGGAAGCAGACGGAGTCATGGAGGCTGTGTCCATAGATTTTGTCGCTGAAAGCTCATTGGTTGAAACAGACTGGTCGTTGGGAGACTCCAAATTAGAGGATAGAGAGCTTGGATCTTGTTGGCTCTCCTGATCTTTGCTACAGTCAGCTGTGAAATAAAGTCCCTCCTTCGTTAGAGACGAGCTTTCAACCTCTGAGTAATCCAAAGTGACAGAGCAGTCTGTTTCTGTGCAGTCAAGTATATAAAACACTGGTTTCTTATTGGATACAGAGGTATCTAGTGGGAGGGGTGTATCACAGGTTGTTGATGAAAATGTACTGTTGTCCTCCTCTTCTTTCTCTCTCTCAGGAGAGACCCGAACCTGTGGGAGAGGATCTATTTTCCCTTCCCAGGCTGCCTTGGGATCTGCTCCTCTTTCAAAAACGTTATCATCCAGGAGGAAGTCCAGACTTAAGGGAGGTGACTGTCTCTCCTTTTCCAAATCTGTCACCACAACATCCCCCTTGTTGACAAAGTGCATATGATTACTGTTATTATTTGGACTAGGTAGGTCAAAAGCTTGAGGACCTCTAACTAAAGTGTGCGTCTCAACACAAACATTCAAGTGGCCGCTAACTGTTGGGTCGGGAAGATGGAAGGGCTTCTTAAAGACACACAAGGACCGAGGCAGAACGCTGCCTTCTGACACAGATGAGTAATTATTGTTGTTGTAGGGGTCTTTATCATTTAAGCCAGAGGAGGAAAACCTGGCCAGCGGACTCACAGGCTCAGTTTCTGCATGTGGAGACGTTACCTGTCTGTCGCAGCCCAGCTCACGGTTGTCATCCTGGGCTAAGATCCAGGGGGTTGTCCTGCGCTGCAAAGCGCGGCCCGACCGAGGTAGGCTGTTAAACTTAGAATAGTCAGCGGGATCCCCAGTGCCCCCAAATAGCTCCAGGTATCCTTGGAGTTCTCGGTCTGCTATGGAGGTCATGGTGTGGCGATGGCGGCGGGCGCTGGCTGAGCGTCCCAGCGGGCTGTGTGGACTCTGAGCCCTCTGCTGGAAAAAGTCCAGCAGGCCTTCTTTAGTGAGCATCTCTACATCGTTCTCGCTGCTGCTCCGACCAAATACACCACTCTTATCTGTACCCGACCAAGCAAAACGCTTTTCCTCCAACTCCCTCAGACGACGCTGTCTGGCAGCTTCCTTCAACTCACGGTCCACGTTGTCCTGAGAGTAAAAGGAAGGTGGAGAATGTTAAGACGCAGGCAGGACGATGGTAAGATCAAATCAGACTAGAAGAAATGAACATGCATCTTTTTACCTCTAAATTCACTCATCTTAAGTGATATTGCCCCAGTATTTCAAAATGGGTCTTACTTTTGTAGTTTTGGGAATCATATCATTATATTCATCAAAGTAACAGAACCTGCAAAACTTGCTCTCCTATTGTAGCAGACTGCTTTGTGGGTGCAATCCCTACTCCAAGATACACAGCAGCTTGACAGAATTGGACAGAACTGCCACAATAATGTGGACGGAAGCTTAGAATGTTTGGCTAATCCAACGGGAGCACTAGACCAACAATGTCCCATTGGAATAAATTACTTCCTGTCTCCATTAATTCGACAATGAGTGAAGTTGTACATGTGGCGTAATGGCAAGATCTGAGAATAGCATCACTACACAACATCTGAGTGGCCAAGAAACACGAGCTATGATTATATAATGATTATATATAATTTGAAATTAAAACCTACAGTGAGCGCACAAGAAATTTTGGTAAAAATCTCTCATTGCACAAGAAAATGAGGTATGCTATGTTGGAGGTATGTTAAGCCAACGCTGGATCAGGATGTCATTCTGTGTTCTGTGCTTTACCTGGCTGGAGAGACCATTTTCCCGCTGGAGACAATAAAGTTAAAGCAGAAGTTGAAAGTTGAAGTTGAAGTTGAACAGTTTGGATAATAATTTTACAAAGAACCCCAAATAAAGTTGGCTAAAGTGGGGTTTTCTTTACAACCTGTCTAATTGTCTCATTGTGTTTCTTGTCCAGGTCTTTTCAGCGATGTGTTCCCAGACCACAGCAAACAACTATGTGAGAACAATGTTATTATTACCCATGGGGCCAAAAACTATGAAAAGCTGTATTAAACCAAATATCCATTCACTAAAGCCGACCTTGACAGCTTTCTTGAACTTGATGCAGAAGTCTTGAAAGATGCGGAAGCACTCGTCCAGCTTAAAGGTGTCCTTGTCTTCACACAAGAAATCGATCAGAGCGTTCCCCTCTTTACGCAGATCCAGCCTGCGCCTCTTCAGGTCCTGAAGCTTCTCTGCTGAACTCTGAGACATCAGGCACACACCTTCTTATTTATAAAATGTTAAACACTTTTATGGATGTCACTTTCTACAGCGCTAGCGTCAGCAGTGCCAGAAATGTACAGTGGCCTGGATCCAACTTTTGTATGTGTGGCTGTGCATATAATGTATTACATAACTACTGCTGCTTCACCTGCAGAAAGGGCTCCAGCTGCTGCAGTAGCTCTTGGTCTCCTTGAACCTTCTCCTCCAGGGAT